>NC_073387.1:55566952-55586952 GCF_028641065.1 Leucoraja erinaceus | reverse complement strand
GCATTGAATATTAAAACCTGTACGAAGGAACTGCAGATGCTGGTTTAAACCAAAGATAGACTTGTAGAGCTGCTGCCTCACTGCCCCAGAGAACTGGTTTGATTCTGACCACGGGAGCTGTCTGTGTGGAGTTTGCATGTGCTCCCTGTGACCACGTGGGTTTCCTCCGGGTGCTCCGGTTTCCCCCCACATCCTGAAGACGTGCGGGGTTGCAGGTTGTGGCGGAAGGAACTGCAGATGCTGGTTTAAACCGAAGTTAGACGCAAAGTGCTGGAGTAACTCAGCGGGACAGGCAGCATCTCTGGAGAGAAGGAATGGGCGACGTTTCGGGTCGGGACCCTTCTTCAGACTGGGGGAAGGCTCTTTCAGATTTCACCCCAAATTGGGAAATTATGCCTCTGTCCCACTTAGGAAACCTGAATGGAAACCTCTATCTAGACTGAGTTGAATGATCAGCCATGGTCACATTGAATGGCGATGCAGGCTCGAAGGGAAACCTGAATGGAAACCTCTGGAGACTTTGCGCCCCACCCAAGGTTTCCGTGAGATTCCCGGAGGTTTTTGTCAGTCTCCCCACCTGCTTCCACTACCTGCAACCTCCGGCAACCACCTGCAACCTCCGGGACCCGCACGGAAACCTTGGGTGGGGCGCAAAGTCTCCAGAGGTTTTCGTTCAGGTTTCCTAAGTGGGACAGGGGTATTAGTTTACAAAAAAAAACAGGTTAGGGACAGGCAGAGTGTCGCTCCAAAGATCGAGACTTGTCCCCGACACTTCCCGACTCTTTTATAGTCGATTCACATCCGATGAAAACATCATCAAGTGTAATTAGTCTTTAGCAACAAATTAAACTCTCGAGTCCACTGCATGGAGCGGGTATTGACAGCATCCACACAGACGTCAATGCGTAGTCTCCACAGACAACTGGTCATTAGATCAGTCTCACTTCATTAGCTTTCATCTCACCAGCCAAGATATTTTAATTCAACAAAAAATTAGCTTCTATTTGAGCATCATCTATTATTTGTTCAACTAACAAGAGCATTGGCAGTAATCAATGCAGAGCAGATCAGACACCAATAACAGATCAATAGTTCTCAGTGTTCAGTGTTCCTCATGTACTAATGCACGCCCACATGGTCAAAGGGAGGCACAAAGCAGATTAAATTACCACTTTCAACAAACATTTGTTTAGTTTAGTTTAGTTTAGAGATACAGCACGGAAACAGGCCCTTCGGCCCACCGAGTCCGTGCCGACCAGCGATCCCCGCACACCAACACTATCCTACACACACTAGGGACAATTTTTACATTTATACCAAGCCAATTAACCTACAAACCTGCACGTCTTTGGAGTGTGGGAGGAAATCGAAGATCTCGGAGAAAACCCACGCAGGTCACGGGGAGAACGTACAAACTCCGTACAGACAGCGCCCGCAGTCGGGATGGAACCCGGGTTCCCCACAAGCTGTAAGGCAGCAACTCTGCCGCTGCACCACCGAGACCGCCCCAGTCCAAGTATTACATGGCCAGATAGTTTAATGACAGTTTTATGCCTATGGAAGCGGAGATCTGGGGACTCAGCCACTTACCTCGACGGAGATGCAATTTTTCTCCACGTCACATCCCCGTCCCCCTCCCCCACCCTCCCTGCGGCCTAACATCGTGGAGTGATGCGGCCTTTCCTGAAGGCCGGCCCTGGAGCTTCAAGCCGCGGGCGTGGCCCGGACTTTATCATCGCGGTGCGGGCAATCCTTTGCCAGCGGAAGTGCTCCGACCACGGGGCCTGTGGACTTTAGCACCGTGAAGCCCGCGGTCTCCGGTAAGAAGAGACCGACTCGGGAGCTCCAAGCCGCGGAGATTTCCGATCCATCCCGACAGCGGAGTTTCCATCATCCCGACGTGAAGGCCTTGGACATCGGACAGTCGGTAGCGGCGACTGCGGAGGGTTCAAAGGCTCCGACCACGGGTGAACAAAGGAGAAAGATGACTGAACTTCACTGCCTTCCATCACAGTGAGGAATGGGGATTCCACTGTGGTGGATGTTTATGTTACATATTATTTTATGTGGCTGTGTGTAATGTTGCATTTCACTTAGTATGGCTGTATGGTAATTCAAATTTCACTGGACCTCAATTGGTTAAGTGACAATAATCGCCAACTTGAACTTGGACAGGAAATAGGCAAACAGTGTGGTTTTTCAACAATTGTTCTTGGCTTGGCATTTCTATCCACACCCTCCAAACAGCCACACCTACTCATGAACAACAAGGATAGAATCATGAGAGGAATAGATGGGGTAGACGCACAGAGTCTCTTGCCCAGAGTAGGGGAATCGAGGACCAGAGGACACAGGTTTAAGGCAAAGGGGAAAAAACTTAACAGGAATCCGAGGGGTAATGTTTTTACACAGAGGGCGGTGGGTGTATGGAACGAGCTGTCGGAGGAGGTACATGAGGCTGGGACTATCATAACACTTGGGCAGGTACATGGATAGGACAGGTTTGGAGGGATATGGGCCAAAAGGAGGCAGGTGGAACTAGTGTAGCTGGGACATGTTGGCCGGTGTGAGCAATTTGGGCTAAAGAGCCTGTTTTCCATGCTGTTTGACTCCGTGACTCTTATACATGTATGATGAGCCTTTGACGGCACTGGGCCTGTACTCGCTGGAGTTTAGGATGAGTGGGGGACCTCACTGAAATGTACAGAATACTGAACGGCCTGGATAGAGTGGATGTGGAGAGGATGTTTCCACTAGTGGGAGAGTCTAGGACCTGAGGCCACAGGCTCAGAATAGAAAGGAGATGAGGAGGAATTTATTTAGTCTGAGGGTGGTGAATCTGTGGAATTCGTTGCCACAGATGGCGGTGGAGGCCAATTCAATGGCTATTTTTAAGGACACATTCTTGATTAGTACGGGTGTCAGGGGTTGTGGGACGAAGGCAGGGGAATGGGGTTGGGAGGGAGAGATCGATCAGCCATGATTGAATGGTGGAGTAGACTTGATGGGCCGAATGGCCTAATTCTCCTGCTACGACTTGTGGTTTGGGTCTGTTTAGAGATACAGCGCAGAAACAGGCCCTTCGGCCCACCGAGTCCGCACCGGGCCAGCGATCCCGCGCTCTAATACTACCCTGCACGAACACATGCATACCGCAACAGCGTATTGTGTACTCCTCCACAAAGTGATGTGGCCCGTACTAATTCAGCTTTTGTCACTGCAGCCAACATCCATCAGTCCCAATGCAACATCTACTCTGATCCATGTTATGAGGCCAAGGAACGAGCGTTCACGTCTCGGCCCTGTTCCCGCCAATCTTTCCACCACCACGCACAAGAGGCGCAAGACAGACACCGTCGTACGCGGATGCCGAGACGTGCGTTCAGCTCCGGCTGCACGACTTCTAATCTCGTGTGTGGACTCGATAAGAAGAAGAACTAATGATATCAAGACCAGAGGGGATGATCAGCCACGATCACATTGAATGGCGGTGCTGGCTCGGAGGGCCGAATGGCCTACTCAAGTTCAAGTTACATTCGTTATCAGTCTGAAGAAGGGTTTCGGCCCGAAACGTCGCCTATTTCCTTCGCTCCATAGATGCTGCTGCACCCGCTGAGTTTCTCCAGCATTTTTGTCTACCTTCGATTTTCCAGCATCTGCAGTTCCTTCTTAAACACTTTGTCTACTCCACGGTGAAATCTCCTCACGGTATGCCTACTTTGAAGAAGTTCTCCTCCTCTCTCCGAAGACCGTTTAACAACCTCCTCTCTCACATCCCCCCCCCCTCTGTGATCCCCCCTGCCCTCCAAAACACCAGTCTGAAGAAGGGTTTGGGCCCAAAACGTTGCCTATTTCCTTCGCTCCATAGATGCTGCTCCACCCGCTGAGCTTCTCCAGCATTTTTGTCTACCTTACATTTACTGTCACATGCACCAACTGGTACAGTGAGATTTAAATTACCATGCAGCCATACGAATAAAAAGGAACACAACACATGATAGAGTTTAAAGGGCCCGTCCCACTTTCACGACCTAATTCACGACCTTTTTTTACTCGTGGACATTTTTCATCAGGCTAGAAAAAAACGCCCCGACCTACTTGATGCCACGAGTACCTACGACTAGCATCACGGCCCGCTACGACCTACCTACGACCTCCTACGACCTCGTGACGACCATGCTGCGAGTATGAGTCAAGGGCAAACTCGGCGGAGGTGGTGAATAGGTGGTGAACGTGGGACAGGCCCTTAACATGAACATCTCCCACACAGCGGAATCAACGTTTCCCCACTGTGAGGGCAGGCAATAAAGTTCAGTCATCGTCCTCTATGTTCACCCGTGGTCGGGGCCTTTGAGCGCTCCCCAGTCGCCGCTACGGGCGGTCCGATGTTTCAGGCCCTCTCGCCGGGATGATAGAAATATAGAAACATAGAAAATAGGTGCAGGAGTAGAGGCCATTCGGCCCTTCGAGCCTGCACCATTCGCCATTCAATATGATCATGGCTGATCATCCAACTCAGTATCCTGTCCCTGCCTTCTCTCCATACCCCCTGATCCCTTAGCCACAAGGGCCACATCTAACTCCCACTTAAATATAGCCAATGAAGTGGCCTCAACTACCTTCTGTGGCAGAGAATTCCAGAGATTCACCACTCTCAGTGTAAAAAGGTTCTTCTCATCTCGGTTTTAAAGGATTTCCCCCTTATCCTTAAACTGTGACCCCTTGTCCTGGATTTCCCCAACATCGGGAACAATCTTCCTGCATCTAGCCTGTCCAACCCCTTAAGAATTGTGTAAGAACTCCGACGTCAGAACGGAAAACACTCCTGCACCTATTGTCTATTGTCTATTGTCTGAAGGACCAATCCTACATGCAACCGGATCCACATCTCTGGTTGATGGGGCAAACTCTATGAGAAAACAAATTGGAAAACAACGTAAGATTGTTTTAACACACTTCACCAACTCAATGGTGATGAATAATCTTGAGCTGGTGTGTACTTGCTTGACAATCTAATTATATACACTTGAGCTGATTCTCCATTCGCTGGGTTGTGAACACATTTTTCTGCTCAAGGGCTGCTGAAGTAAGGATTGCTTTTTCATCACTGCTTGCGATTAATATTAAGCTCTGGTAAGTGTTGCACGGGTCCCTCAACCTTGCTCCAACGTTCAAAGATACATAGAAACATAGAAATTAGGTGCAGGAGTAGGCCATTCAGCCCTTCGAGCCTGCACCACCATTCAATATGATCATGGCTGATCATCCAACTCAGTATCCCGTACCTGCCTTCTCTCCATACCCTCTGATCCCCTTAGCCACAAGGGCCACATCTAACTCCCTCTTAAATATAGCCAATGAACTGGCCTCAACTACCCTCTGTGGCAGAGAGTTCCAGAGATTCACCACTCTCTGTGTGAAAAACGTTCTTCTCATCTCGGTTTTAAAGGATTTCCCCCTTATCCTTAAGCTGTGACCCCTTGTCCTGGACTTCCCCAACATCGGGAACAATCTTCCTGCATCTAGCCTGTCCAACCCCTTAAGAATTTTGTACGTTTCTATAAGATCCCCTCTCAATCTCCTAAATTCTATAGAGTATAAACCAAGTCTATCCAGTCTTTCATCATAAGACAGTCCTGACATCCCAGGAATCAGCCTGGTGAACCTTCTCTGCACTCCCTCTATGGCAATAATGTCCTTCAGTTCAGTCAATATCTCAGTTAGGAAAGCGAGCCTTCTCATCTCTGAGCAACACCATCGGGCAGTTCCTCGAATGCAGAACCATCCAATTTCCCTCCACTCCTTTCCCGTGACTTTCAGTCTGAAGAAGGGTCTCGACCCATCCACAAGTTTTTGTAGTAGTATTAGGCCATTCGGCCCATTGAGTCTACTCCGCCATTCAATCATGGCTGATCTCTGCCTCCTAATCCAATTTTCCTGCCTTCTTCCCATAACCTGGATAGACTGGATAGACTCGGCTTGTACTCGCTAGAATTTAGAAGATTGAGGGGGGGATCTTACTCCTGCACCTATTTTCTATGTTTCTATGGTACCCGTGGTCAGGATCGAACTCGGGTCTCTGGCGCTGTAAGGCAGTAGATCTACCGCTGCGCCACCTTGCCGCCCTCAAGACGCTACCTGTGACAAAGCCGTAAGTTTTAAGGTGACCCCAACACAATGCGTTCATACCTCTGTGCCCATCAACACTGCCTGATAGTCACAAACTGCTGGAGTAACTCAGCAGGACAGGCAGCATCTCTGCAGAGAAGGGTGCCTGCTCAGAGAATAGTTAATCTGTGGAACTCATTGCCACAGTTGGCTGTGGGGGCCGAGTTAGTGGATATTTGTAAGGGAGAGATAGACAAATTATAAATTGGAACAGGTATCAAGGGTTACATAGAAACATAGAAAATAGGTGCAGGAGTAGGCCATTCGGCCCTTCGAGCCTGCACCGCCATTCAATATGATCATGGCTGATCATCCAACTCAGTATCCCATCCCTGCCTTCTCTCCATACCCCCTGATCCCTTTAGCCACAAGGGCCACATCTAACTCCCTCTTAAATATAGCCAATGAACTGTGGCCTCAACTACCTTCTGTGGCAGTGAATTCCACAGATTCACCACTCTCTGTGTGAAAAATGATTTTTCATCTCGGTCCTAAAAAATTTCCCCCTTATCCTTAAACTGTGACCCCTAGTTCTGGACTTCCCCAACATCGGGAACAATCTTCCTGCATCTAGCCTGTCCAACCCCTTAAGAATGTTGTAACTTTCTATAAGATCCCCCCTCAATCTTCTAAATTCTAGCGAGTACAAACTGAGTCTATCCAGTCTTTCTTCATATGAAAGTCCTGACATCCCAGGAATCAGTCTGGTGAACCTTCTCTGTACTCCCTCTACGGCAATTAACCTACAACCTGTATGTCTTTGGTGTGCGGGAGGAAACCGGAGCACCCGGAGAAAACCCTCGCGGTCACGGGGAGAACGTACAAACTCTGTACAGACAACACCTGAGGTGAGGATCTGGGGCTGTAAGGCAGCAACTCTACCACTGTGTCAACAAAGCAGTTAGGTTGGTGGAAGGGGGAGATTTGGTGGACGTTATAGAATCAAACCACTTCCCTCAGTGGAGGCAGCAAAAACTCTCTCTGAAGCTGATGACGTATTTGTACTTGGCTTTGACTGGATTGGATTTATGCACAGTAGATCTGATCTGTGCAAAACCAAACTCCCTGGAGATAGAATGATGCATAAAGGACTATTATTTAAAAAAAAAACTAAGTTATTCAGCCTCCCACTTTCCATCCAAGGAGATATGTTTATTATCAGCAGATAACTGGAACCACCAGAATGCCAGAGAACTTCTTGTGTGGCACAGTGGTGCAGCGAGAGTAAGGGGGAGAGAGAGGGGTGGGGAGAGACAGAGGGGGTAAGGGATAGAGAGAGGGCGGAGAGAGAGGGGGGAGAGAGGGAGGGGGGAGTTGCTGCCTCACAGCGTTGGAGACCCGGGTTCGATCCCGACTATGGGCGCTGTCTGTACGGAGTTTGTACGTTCTCCCCGTGACCTGCGTGGGTTTTCTCTGAGATCTTTGGTTCTTATATGCTTATATGGTTATATGGTTATTATATGGTTATTATATGGTTATTATATGGTTATCTTTGGTTTCCTCCCACACCCCAAAGACGTGCAGTTTGGTATGAATGTAAAATTGTCCCCAGTCTGTGTAAAGGGGCTGTCCCACTGTACGAGGTAATTCAAGAGCTCTTCAGACTTAAAAAAAAATCAAACTCGTGGTAAGCACGTAGAATGTACGTAGCGGGCACGTCGGAGCTCGGGGACGTCTCTTAGCGGCTCGTAACGCTAACGGCAGGTACTCGGGGAACGCGGTAAGCTCGTGAAGAATTGTGAAGATTTTTCAACATGTTGAAAAATGTCCACGAGAGCCCCGAGTACCGACGAGCGGCCATTACCGTAAATCTCCGAGTTCAAATCAGTGGAAACTCGGGAGAACTCTTGAAGTAGCTCGTACAGTGGGACAGCCCCTTTAGTGTGCGGGGATCGCTGGTCGGCGCGGACTCTGTGTTTCCGCGCTGTATCTCTGAACTAAACTAAACTATGATCCCTCGTGGAGGAATGTTGGGTCTCTGAGTTTCTTTCCATCGTTAACACTTATTATTAGCGCCTGCTGCTGCTGCCAGCGTGTACATGCTCTGGCTGTGAAAGCTGACCTGCCATTGACAGCCACATTTGTGGCATCAGTGCCCTGTGTCATGCTGCAGTCTGCGGCCCAGACTCCAGACTGTCTCTCCTGCACCGGTTCCATGCGGGGCAAAACACAACAACTGCACAAATATGGCCAACTTCACAATCTGAAGTCTGAAGAAGGGTCTCGACACGAAACGTCCCCCATTCCGTCTCTCCAGAGATGCTGCCTGTCCCGCTGAGTTCCTCCAGCATTTTATGTCTGTCTTGGAAACTTCAAAACCCATGTGTTGTGAATCATTGGGAATTGAGAAGGATGAGAGGGCATCTTATAGAAACATATAAAATTCTTCAGGGATTGGACAGGCGAGATGCAGGATAAATGGTCCCCATGTTGAGGGGAGTCCAGAACCAGGGGTCACAGTTTAAGAATAACGGGGCAGCCATTTAGGAAAACGTTTTCATCCAGAGAATTGTAAATCTGTGGAATTCTCTGCCACAGAAGGCAGTGGAGGCCAATTCACTGGATGTTTTCAAGAGGCAGTTGGATGTAGCTCTTAGGGCAAACGGAATCAAGAGTTATGGGGTGAAAGCAGGAATAGGGTACTGATTGTGGATGATCAGCCATGATCACATTGAATGCCGGTGCTGGCTCGAGTGGCCGAATGGCCTACTCCTACACCTATTTTCTATGTTTCTATGATTGTGGATCAGAATTATTTGTTTTGCCTCTTCTGCTTTGGTCCAAGCCTTGAAGGTATTGATTCACAGGGACAATATGTACTGTATATACTCCACATGGAGAGCAGCAAAGGTCAGGATTGAACCCGGGTCTCTAACTGCGTTGTGAAGCAGCTACTGTATCTGCTGTGGCCCAATATACCACCTGGAAATGTCACCCGTTCCTTCTCTCCAGAGCTGCTGTCCCGCTGAGTTACTCCAGCATTTGGTGTCTGTCTTTGGTGTAAACCAGCATCTGCTGTTCCTTCCTGCACACATAACAACCCATCATCCTTCCAACACCAAAACAACTAGGGTGGCACGGTGGTACAGCGGTAGAGCTGCTGCCTTCCAGCATCAGAGATCCGGGTTCGATCCTGACTATGGGCGCTGTCTGTATGGAGGTGTCATGGGATGTTGGAAATTAACATTGACGTCCAATACTGATTCTATTTAGATTTTGCTGAGGTTTAGTATTTTTGTAATCGATATTTTTTCTGTGGCCCAAATGCCTGAAAAATAAACAACTCCCTGCATGCTCTGTATTTTATGAAAACTAGATATTTAAATTAATTTTTGAAGAGTAATAATATGAATTGGCCCGTTGTGACATTTTAGTAATTAGATTCTTGGGCGGCACGGTGGCGCAGCGGTAGAGTTGCTGCCTCACAGCGCCAGAGACCCGGGTTCGATCCTGACTGTGGGCGCTGTCTGGACGGAGTTTGTACGTTCTCCCCGTGACCTGCGTGGCTTTTTCCCCCGACAACTCCGGTTTCCTCCCACGCTCCAAAGACGTGCATGTTTGTAGGTTAATTGGTTTGGTGTAAATGTAAAAATGCGTGTGGGGTAGTGTTATTGTGCGGGGATCGCTAGTCGGCGCGGAGTCGGTGGGCCGAAGGGCCAGTTTGCGCGCTGTATCTCTGAAACTAAACTGAAATGCTGAAAAACTGAAAGCCTGAAGAAGGGTCTCGACCCGAAACGTCACCCATTCCTTCTCTCCGGAGACGCTGCCTGTCCCGCTGAGTTACTCCAGCATTTTGTGCCTACCCTGAAAAACTGCAACGTTTAACCGCATTATTCAGCTTTGTTTTGTTTTAAATAGTGGGAAACACGGAAGTGTTGACATTAAGGAGGATTATGTTATCTTTGTACATCAAATAGGAAGTCAATGTGCAGGCACACCAAGCAGGTATTGGCCTTTAATGCAATATTGGTATCGATTGCTGTACACGTATGTCTTTGTAGCTGGGATCACAAATTGGATCCAATGCCCTCGTCTGCTCCTAATTGGTTTGGGTTTGGTGTAGGCCTTGTAGTCTATGTGGAGCTGACCATTTAACATTTTGTAAATCTTGTAGCTGTTTTGGCTTCAATTTCTCAGGAAGAATATGCACCTTGTGGATTTTGTGGAATATGCACCTTGTGAGCACAGATTGGACCTTACATTTGATATATCGGTCACGGTGGCACAGCGGTAGAGTTGCTGCCTTACAGCAAAATGCAGCGCCAGAGACCTGCGTTCGATCCCGACTATGGGTGCTGTCTGTATGGAGTTTGTACCTTCTCCCCGTGATCTGCGTGGGTTTTAAACCGAGATCTTCGGATTCCTCCCACACTCCAAAAACGTGCAGGTTTGTAGGTTAATTGTCTTGATGGAAAAAAAAAGAAAAATGGTCCAAGTTGGCGATCTGCAGAGTACTGCCCTGCCGCCTACAACATTCAGAAGGTGCAGAAGGTTTCATTGAGCCCAGATTTTGCCTGGGATTTTGTGCAATGGCTATCACCATTTAACTCAAAGCGCTCGGCCAGATAGTCCTACGGAAAAATACTGAGAAGAAAGTAACGGGCGGGAAGGAACTGCAGATGTTGGTTTACACCAAAGCCACAAATTGATGGAGTAACTCAGCGGGTATACACATGTATGCATATGCTCGTACACATATGTAGGTTCACACATACACATGCACACATATACATACGTATACATACACACGTATACATATACACATATCTGTAAGACCTCCCTGGTGGTATAAAACTGGGTGGAAAAAAAAGGTCTAACCTTCCACTACCTGCAACCTCCGGCAACCACCTGCAACCTCCGGCAACCACCTGCAACCTCCGGCAACCACCTGCAACCTCCGGCAACCACCTGCAACCTCCGGCAACCACCTGCAACCTCCAGCAACCACCTGCAACCTCCGGCAACCACCTGCAACCTCCGGCAACCACCTTCAACTAGCATCGCAACCGGTTTCGACTAAAAAATTACGGTTTTTAAAACGGCAACCTATTTTTAGTCGCGGCCGGTTTTGAATTTTTTGAAATAATCGCCGGAACATAGAAGAAACGGAAACCACTTTCGACCATTAGGGAGACTGACAAAAACCTCCGGGAACCGCACGGAAACCTTGGGTGGGGTGCAAAGTCTCCAGAGGTTTCCGTTCAGGTTTCCTAAGTGGGACAGGGGCATACCTTCTCTGTACTCCCTCTGTACGCCCTACACTAGTGCTAGTGTACGGGGGTGGTCGCTGGTCGGCGCGGACTCGGTGGGCCGGAGAGCCTGTTTTTTTCCACGCTGTATCTCTAAAGTCGAAAAAAAGTCTTACCCTTGTGCTCTTGTTAGTGGCATCGTTCAAACTTTGGTCATTTTGTTTCTGCCCGTGTGCAAGTGAGTCATCCATTACTCAGTAATTAATTTGTTGATCGCAGAGCAATGATTTTTGAAATTGATTTTCTGAGCGTAAAAAAAAAAACCCAATATGGAAAAAACCGTTGTGTGATCGCTGACAATTAGTGTGGCAGCTGGCAACAAGACTGGCAAGCAAAATCAATCAGGCATGAAAAACAAAGAGTGTTAGATGACATTAGTGATTGAAAATAAAGATTTACCAGTGTAACGCGGTAATTTTAGTTCAGTTTCGAGATACAGAAAACAAATAGGCCCTTTGGCCCATCGATCATCTCCAGTCTACACCCTCCATCAATCATCTCTTCATACTAGTCCCATGTTATCCCACATTCTCATCCACTCCCTACACAATTGGGGGCGATTTTTACAGAGGGCCGATTAATCTGCTGAACCCGCACGTCTTTCGGATGTGGGAGGAAATTTGAAGGTAACCCATGCAGTCATTGGTGAGACATGCACACTCCACGCAGGCAGCACCCGAGGTCAGGATCGAACCCGGGTCTCTGGCGCTGGGAGGCAGCGGCTCTACCCGCTGCACCACTGTGGTTTGGGGAGATTAAATTAATTAGGCCATTTAGTTCCTCTCACAAGTCAGAAGGGTCTCTGGGGACCAAAGGGACCTGAAGCCTCTCCTGAACACCAGAGCTTTCTCTGTGCAGTTCCTGAAGAGGATCTATTGTACTTGTGGATGGTGTGATTTGACTGGATGGCAGGGCTGAACAAGCTTTTCACTGTACACGTGACAATAATGCTGATAAATGTGAGGTGCTACATCTTGGCAGGACAAATCAAAATAGGACGTACATGGTAAATGGTAGCGAATTGAGGAATGCAGTTGAACAGAGGGATCTAGGAATAACTGTGCATAGTTTCCTGAAGGTGGAATCTCATGTGGATAGGGTGGTAAAGAAAGCTTTTGGTGTGCTGGCCTTTATAAATCAGAGCATTGAGTATAGAAGTTGGGATGTAATGTTAAATTGTACAAGGCATTGGGGAGACTGACAGAAACCTCCGGGAACCTCAGGGAACCGCACGGAAACTTTGGGTGGGGCACAAAGTCTCCAGAGGTTTCCGTTCAGGTTTCCTAAGTGGGACTGGGGCATAACTCAGCGGGACAGGCTGCATCGCTGGAGAGAAGGAATGGGTGACGTTTCAGGTCGAGACCCTTCTTCAGACCAGAGGTTCTGGAAGGATGTCAACAAAAGTACAGAGGAGATTTACTAGAATGTTGCCTGGGTTTCAGCAACTAAGTTACAGAGAAAGGTTGAACAAGTTAGGTCTTTATTCTTTGGAGCGCAGAAGGTTAAGGGGGGACTTGATAGAGGTCTTTAAAATGATGAGAGGGATAGACAGAGTTGACGTGGACAAGCTTCTCCCATTGAGAGTAGGGAAGATTCAAACAAGAGGACATGATTTGAGAATTAAGGGACAAAAGTTTAGAGGTAACATGAGGGGGAACCTCTTTACTCAGTGGCTGCGTGGAATGAGCTTCCAGTGGAAGTGGTGGAGGCAGGTTCGATTTTATCATTTAAAAATAAATTGGATAGTTATATGGACGGGAAAGGAATGGAGGGTTATGGTCTGAGTGCAGGTAGATGGGACTAGAGGAGAATACGTGTTCGGCACGGACTAGAAGGGTCGAGATGGCCTGTTTCCGTGCTGTAATTGTTATATGGTTATATGGTTATAATAATCAACGAAATTGCACCAAATTCCCCAAGCTCTGGGCCAAATTTAGGCACTCAAAATATCCCTTTAGGTCATTCAGTCCATGAATGGGAGTAAAACCAAAAATGCTGGAGAAACCCCATGGGTCAGGCAGCATCTGTGGAAGGAATGGACAGGCAATGTTTTGGGCGGGGATCCTAGTTCAAACTGATTGTAGTAAAGGGGAAAAAGGCTGGAAAAGGGAGGAGGGGACTGGATGAAGCCTGGTGAGTGATAGCTGGGTACAGCTGAGAAGAATGAATGAATGAATACGTTTATTGGCCAAGTATTCACGTACAAGGAATTTGCCTTGGTGCTCCGCCCGCAAGTGACAATAGACAATAGGTGCAGGAGTAGTCGAGCCAGCACCGCCATTCAATATGATCATGGCTGAGTTGGATGATCAGCCATGATCATATTGAATGGCGGTGCAGGCTCGAAGGGCCGAATGGCCTACTCTGCACCTAATTTCTATGTTTCTATGTTTCTATATACCTGCCCCTCGTCCCCCCCCCCCCCCCCCCGCCCACCTCACCCAACTCAGAATCGGATTTAAATCCAAGTTGTGTACGCCATACTATCCTTGTAAGAATTCGGTGAAAGGTGTCCATGTTTTGAAAAATTGATCTGGTTTTTCTGCCAAGACAAGCCTAATATTTTCCAAATGTGGTGTCTCGGACATGTTTGTAATCCACATCTTCACAGTGGGGACTGATGTGTGTTTCCAAAATTTAAGTATTAGTTTTGTCGCCGTTATCAGGCCATAGTTAAGGAAACGTTTTTGAAATAATGTTAGCTCAGAACAGGCTTCGGACGTACCTAGAGTAAGTATCGTAGAAAGATAAACGAACATGGAAAATAGGTGCAAGTGGAGGCCATTCGGTATCCCGTACCTGCCTTCTCTCCATACCCTCTGATCCCCTTAGCCACAAGGGCCACATCTAGCTCCCTCTTTAATATAGCCAATGAACTGACCTCAACTACCCTCTGTGGCAGAGAGTTCCAGAGATTCACCACTCTCTGTGTGAAAAAAGTTTTTCTCATCTTGGTTTTAAAGGATTTCCCCCTTATCCTTAAGCTGTGACCCCTTGTCCTGGACTTCCCCAACATCGGGAGCAATCTTCCTGCATCTAGCCTGTCCAACCCCTTAAGAATTTTGTAAGTTTCTATAAGATCCCCTCTCAATCTCCTAAATTCTAGAGAGTATAAACCAAGTCTCTCCAGTCTTTCTTCATATGAAAGTCCTGACATCCCAGGAATCAGTCTGGTGAACCTTCTCTGCACTCCCTCTATGGCAAGAATGTCCTTCCACAGATTTGGAGACCAAAACTGTACGCAATACTCCAGGTGTGGTCTCACCAAGACCCTGTACAACTACAGTAGAACCTCCCTGCTCCTATACTCAAATCCTTTTGCTATGAAAAAAATGTTATCTCCACTTCTTTCTTTTTTTCTCTTTTTTTTTCCTTTTCCCCTCTTAAATCTTTATTCATTCTTTGGCCACACTACGTTGGTCGTCTACGGCACTGATTCCCAACCTGGGGCCATGGCAAATTTCAGGGGGGGCCACAGAAATATTTTGGGATTTAGGGGCCCACAGGTTCAATGAAGGGGGCCACAGAGCTACCACCCTGTTGCCTCCTAAATTTCAGTTCTAATAAATTTAAATCTATGTAGTTGAAATATTCTTGATGTTTGTGGAATAGAATAAAAGGGAATATATGTGAAATTAATAGACACTGATATTTTTATGGAATGTATTGTAATATTGAAGTATTTTTTTTCCGCTAATAATGTCAGGGGGGGGGAGGGGCACAGAAAAATTAAAAGATCCCAAGGGGGCCATGAGCTAAAAAAGGTTGGGAACCACTGGTCTACGGGTCACTTTTCACTTTTTCCCTCTCTTGTTCATTCTCTCTTCTTTTCCCTCATTTTCAGGTTAAATGTCAAAATTAAAGCTGTAGAATTTTACATGTAATTTTACATGCCGAATGTTTTATTCTTGTACAATTGCTCCTAATAAAAATAATTTAAAACATTTAAAAAAAGTATTTCTATGATACAAGAACGTCTGTGCAATTTGTCTGTATTATAAAGCATCGACTCTCTCTCATCATACACAGCCACCTAGCCCCATTAATACAGGTACTGTAGGTACCTGTAGACATTGTTACTCCAGGTATCACCACAGAACATTGTACCTGTACCATAAAATACCACCATCAAATTTCAGTTTTAGATTAAACCTTGCAGTGTGCGCTGAAGTTTAATTATAGCCGGCAGCGGAAATACTTAATTACTGTACACCAACGATCTGTTAATTACTGCTACAGTCGCTGTCTTCCAGGCTTGTATTGAAGTAAATCTTTTAAAATTAATCTCCCCTTGAATTTACTCCTGGGAGATATCTCAAAGTCCATTTGGTAATAAAAGCAGCAGTTAAAATCAAACATTAATGACAGGATATTTGCTTTACAAGTTGAAACGCATTGAAACAAAAAGGGAAAATGGTGAGTCGGTACTTTCCGCACCTAGATGGCATCTGTTCCACTTTAAAAGGAGAGTCGCCGAGGCAAACGTTTTTGATAGTTCTGTAAATTTTGACAGTGAACCGGAATTGAGATATTTGTTTCTACCTGTTTGGATAATCCTGAAAAAGGATTAGAAGTGTAGCAGATGATCCTCAGTCTAATTCACTGGGCAAAAAATGTAAGTGTCTCATAGATACATAGACAATAGGTGCAGGAGTAGGCCATTCTGCCCATCGAGCCAGCACCGCCATGGCTGATCATCCACAATCAGTACCCCGTTCCTGCCTTCTCCCCACCTCTTTTGCTTTCGCTAGCTCAAAGAGCTCAAATGCATCCAGTGAACTGGCCTCCACCGCCTTCTGAGGCAGAGAATTCCACAGATTCACAATTCTCTGGGTGTCTCCACAGTGTATCCATTCATAAGCACAACGGATGATAAATAGTGTGGAGGATCGCTCAGTTGTAGAATGGGTACTCTGATACAGAAACATAGAAACATAGAACGTAGGTGCAGGAGTAGTTCATTCGGCCCTTCGAGCCAGCACTGCTCTTCAATATGATCATGGCTGATCATCCAGAATCAGTACCCCGTTCCTGCTTTCACCCCAGATCCCTTGATTCCATTAGCCCTAAGAGTGATATCCAACTCATTTGTACTCACAAACAGCATCAGTGTGAATTACCCTGACTGTTCGTTATGCACTTAGTGTTCGGATAATTTGATGTGTTCTTGATCAGTACGGGTGTCAGGGGTTATGGGGAGAAGGCAGGAGAATGGGGTTGGGAGGGAGAGATAGATTGGCCATGATTGAATGGCGGAATAGACTTGGTGGGCCGAATGGCCTAATTCTATTCCTCTCCCTTATGACCTTATGAATGACAGTGAACCTAGTCACTGGCTTCATGTAATTGGAGCTAATAATGTTGATGACTTCATTATCTTTTCTGGAAATTAGTATTCAAACATTAACATATTACTCAGATAATACAATCCTTCCCTGTTTAATTCCTGACACTATTTTCCGCTGTCATGTACATCTATGTGGGTGGCACTGTGGCGCAGCGGTAGAGTTGCTGCCTCACAGCGCCAGAGACCCGGGTTCAATCCTGACTATGGGTGCTGTCTGTACGGAGTTTGTACGATCTTCCCGTGACCTGCGTGGGTTTTCCCCGGGTGCTCTGGTTTCCTCCCACACACCAAAGACGTGCAGGTTTGCAAGTTATTTGGCTTCGTCTCAATGTAAATTGTCCCTAGCGTGTTTAGGATAATGCTAGTGTGTGGGGATCGCTGGTCAGTGTGGACTCGGTGGGCCAAAGGGCCCGTTTCCTCACTGCATCTCTAAACTAAACTAAAATGCAAATATATAATAGACACAAAGTGCTGGATTAACTCAGCAGTTCAGGCAGCATCTCTGGAAAAAAGAACTAGGTGACGTTTCGGGTCGGAACCTTTCTTCAGGCTGAAAGTAGAGGGGGAGAACTGGAGGTGGGAAAAGGTCAGGACAAAACATGGCCGGCAACAGATGACCAAAGAACGGTGGAGCCCACAATGGCCCATTGTTGGCTGGGGAGGGGGTGATAACAAAGATACATCGATGCGAATAGTGGAACGTGTAGGATGATGAGGATGGGGCGAGGGGGAGAGAGAGGGAATGCAGGAGTTACTTGAAATTAGAGAATTCAACCTTCATACCGCTGGGTTGTAAACTGTATGAGCTGCTGTTCCACCAATGTTCATTTGGCCTCATTCACCAGTGGAGGAGGCTGACAACTTGGGTCGCCAACGTTCTCACTCCCAAATAAGGGACACAAAGCCCAGCCGGCGGGCCAGCTGAGGAGTTTTGGCCCGGGCCGCACGACGTCGCCCGCAAAGTCCAACTCATGAACCGATGATCGGCCGTGAGAAGGAGCGGTAGTGGTGGTGGTGTCAGCGGTAAGCGAAGGTCTGAAAGTCGGACAGCTGGCTGGGCTGCAGCAGCAGTGCCAGGCAGCATCTCTGGAGAACATGGGTGGGTGACGTTTTGGGATGCACAGATGCTTCGGACTCCCCAGGTGCTGCCTGACATAGAAACGTAGAAACATAGAAATTAGGTGCAGGAGTAGGCCATTCGGCCCTTCGAGCCTGCACCGCCATTCAATATGATCATGGCTGATCATCCAACTCAGTATCCCGTACCTGCCTTCTCTCCATACCCTCTGATCCCCTTAGCCACAAGGGCCACATCTAACTCCCTCGTAAATATAGCCAATGAACTGGCCTCGACTACCCTCTGTGGCAGAGAGTTCCAGAGATTCATCACTCTCTGTGTGAAAAAAGTTCTTCTCATCTCGGTTTTAAAGGATTTCCCCCTTATCCTTAAGCTGTGACCCCTTGTCCTGGACTTCCCCAACATCGGGAGCAATCTTCCTGCATCTAGCCTGTCCAACCCCTTAAGAATTTTGTAAGTTTCTATAAGATCCCCTCTCAATCTCCTAAATTCTAGAGAGTATAAACCAAGTCTATCCAGTCTTTCTTCATGAGACAGTCCTGACATCCCAGGAATCAGTCTGGTGAACCTTCTCTGTGGCAATAATGTCCTTCCTCAGATTTGGAGACCAAAACTGTACGCAATACTCCAGGTGTGGTCTCACCAAGACCCTGTACAACTGCAGTAGAACCTCCCTGCTCCTATACTCAAACCCTACTGACCTACTGAGGTGAGTGACTCCAGCACTTTGTATATTTTTTAGTCAATCAGCAACTGCAATTTCCATGTGTCTACGACTAGATAATACACGCTGCCTTGCTTTGTCAGTGGCTAAGCAGGTTTCAGTTCGGTCTCCCGCTGTGGGGCACAGAATATAATCGTCAACTCCGGAAATGATGGCAGATTGAAGCCCGAGTTTGCACGTCCCACCCGTGACCTGGATGGGTTTTCTCTGAGATCTTCGGTATTCTTCAGCAAACATGTTCCCGATGTTGGGGGGGGGGGGGGGGTCCAGAACCAGGGGACACAATTTAAGAATAAGGGGTAAGCCATTTAGAACGGGGACTAGGAAACACCTTTTCCCACAGAGAGTTGTGAGTCTGTGGAATTCTCTGCCTCAGATGGTGGTGGTGGCCGGTTTCAAGAGAGGGCTAGATAGAGCTCTTGAAGATAGCGGAGTCAGGGGATATGGGGAGAAGGCAGGAACGGGGTACTGATTGTGGATGATCAGCCATGATCACCTTGAATGGCGGTGCTGGCTCGAAGGGCCGAATGGCCTACTCCTGCACCAATTGTCTTCGACCCGAAACGTCACCCATTCCTTTTCTCCAGTGATGCTGCCTGACCCGCTGAGTTACTCCAGCATTTTGTGTCACTCTTTGGTGTATTGCCGGTTTCTGCAGTTCCTTCGTACACATTGAGATGGGACATGGACAATAGTTTTACGAATAGGCTCCATAAAACTCAGATTACAAACTGAATCTGCACAGAAACGGCAGCACAATGATACAGTGCCTCCTAAGATGAATTAGTACATGGCTCAGCACACCAGGAAAATACTCAGTCCTGAGGGAGGTGCAATTAACGACACACAATTGAGCTGAATTAACAGCAATTAACATTGCTCTCTTTAAGATAATATCAACATTGACTAATTAAAATTTTATTGAAAAATTCACAGATTTTTTTCTCTGATGAGACACCCCTTTTAGTTTAATTTGGTTTTGAGATACAGCGTGGAAACTGGTCATAGACATTGACATAGAAATTAGGTGCAGGAGTAGGCCATTCAGCCCTTCGAGCCTGCACCGCCATTTAATATGATCATGGCTGATCATCCAACTCAGTATCCCGTACCTGCCTTCTCTCCATACCCTCTGATCCCCTTGGCCACAAGGGCCACATCTAACTCCCTCTTAAATATAGCCAATGAACTGGCCTCAACTACCCTCTGTGGCAGAGAGTTCCAGAGATTCACCACTCTCTGTGTGAAAAAAGTTCTCCTCATCTCGGTTTTAAAGGATTTCCCCCTTATCCTTAAGCTGTGACCCCTTGTCCTGGACTTCCCCAACATCGGGAACAATCTTCCTGCATCTAGCCTGTCCAACCCCTTAAGAATTTTGTAAGTTTCTATAAGATCCCCTCTCAATCTCCTAAATTCTAGAGAGTATAAAACCAA
>NC_073387.1:55434452-55564452 GCF_028641065.1 Leucoraja erinaceus | reverse complement strand
CGGGTTTGTAGGTTAGTTGGCTCCCTTAAGTTGTAAAATTGTTGTGTGGGATAGTGGCCGTGTACGGGGCGGTCTCTGGTCAGCGTGGACTCGGTGGGCCGAAGGGCCTGTTTACGCGCTGCGTCTCTAAACTCAAAACTAAAACGCAGTGTTGATGGTGGTCTCAGGGCCGCACCAACGCCAGACAGGGGCCACACGTTGCCTCCCGACCTCCCCCTTCTCTCTACCTCCCCCTCCTCTCTCCCCTCTGCCTGGGCCTCCATGGTTTAGAGGGAGTGGGCTAATGAGGTTTAGGTGGCCAAACCAGCGTCAGTTAAAGGACCTCCCTTGCCCAGTCACCCAGTGAAGGGGGGCCAGGGCAGCGCTCAAGGGCGAAGGCGCTGTCACACGCCCTTTCATAATTAGGACCAAATGAATCATAATTGACTAAAATAGATACAAAGTAAATAAAATGGGGATAGTAAAGACTTTAAATTCTCAGCGACCAGTTTGCATTGTAGAGAAGCAATATTGTGTGGAGGGTTCATCGTAATGTGATGGGCGCTATTGCCGCACACGGCTCTATGGAAACCTCCATGAGGCGCTGGTCAGGCCACATTTGGAGTATTGAGGGCCACTTTGGGCCCCATATCTGAGGAAGGATGTGCTGGCTCTGGAGAGGGTCCAGAGGAGGTTTACAAGAACGACCCCAGCAATGAGTGGGTTAACATATGATGAGCGTTTGACAGCACCGGGCCTGTTCTCGCTGGAGTTTAGAAGGATGAGGGGTGAACCTCATTGAAACTTACAGGATAGTGAAAGGCGCAGATTGAGTGGATGTGAAGATGGTGCTGGAGTAACTCAGTGGGTCTAGAAGGGGCGGGAGATTGCAACCTTCATGTGGTCCGCCCTGTTTCGACGAATGCAATCAACCCGGCGTGCACAATCAAATAAGATCAAATAGACCAAGTTGTCCTACAACTTTAGGCTGTGCACGCTATACGCAAGAAGAAGACAAAGTGGGTCTAGAACCGAGTCTGAAGAAGGGTCTCGAACCAAAATGTCGCCCATTCCTTCTCTCCAGAGATGCTGCCTCACCCGCTGAGTAAAGGCCCTGTTCCACTTTCATGACCTAATTCTTTTTTTACTCGTGGACATTTTTCATCAGGCTAGAAAAAATGCCCCGACCTACTTGATGCCACGAGTACCTACGACTAGCATCGCGACCTGCTACGACCTACCTACGACCTCACGACGACCATGCTGCGAGTAGGAGTCAAGGGCAAACTCGGCAGAGGTCGTGAATTAGGTCGTGAAACTTGGACAGGCCCTTCACTCCGGCATTTTGTGTCTATCTTTGGTGCAAACCAGCACCTGCAGTTCCTCCCCATGCAATGAAAATTCCAACTTAGCGGCATTTCCGTCCCAGCACCCTTGCACGTTGAATAGGAAGCCGTTTCCAGTGCTGGCGAGGTGGCGACTTACTTTAGTGAAGTTCATGACCTTTAGGATCCATATTGTCAGAGCGAGGTTCACCAGCAGCAGAGTCATCAGGAGAAGGACAAAGAGGTAAAGGCATCGCTTCCGCCAGCCGTAAATCCCAACCTTGTAGACATATTGTCTTTCTGAGGTGTGAATGTCGTTTCGTTGAGTCAAGTACTGTTCCTGGACCATCTGTGAAAACAAAATAAGGGATCAGAATCGATTGAGAATCACAACCTGAATCCATTTTATCGGCCCGAGTATGTACACATACAAGGAATTCGACTTGGTGCTCCGCCCGCACGTGGTAAAAACCCAACATACCGCGGACGATTAAAATAACAATTATAATCTTAAAATGTAAAACATAAAGTGCAAGAGTAAAAAGCAGCAGTCCTGAGGGCTGAGGAAGGGGAGGAGACAGCAAGGGCTAACAAAATTGGGAGAATTCAATGTTCATGCCCGCAGGATACAGGCTCCCCATGCGGAATATGAGGTGTCACCTCCCATCTCTCAGGTGGCTCCTCCCATATTAGAGCGATCCACTGGTCCTCCAGGTTGGAGGTTGATCACAGGGCCAACAACCCTGTCTCGTAAAACAAATATGTTACGGAAACAGCAACTGAAGGGATCAACACTTCTGAGTGGAGGACCTTGGTAGCTGCCCTACATGCCAGGAGGTAAGTAAGTAAGTAAGTAAAGTGCCAAAATAAATCGATTCACCAATTATATTGTTACTCTTCCAAACTTAATGTAAGCACCTAATTTTCATAAAATGCAGAGCTCCGAGTTGCTTTTTAAATGATTTCACCGCAGAAATAAAATCAATTACAAAAATACTAAACTCCAGCAAAATCAAAATAAAATCAGTATAAAACGTCAACTTTAATCTCCACCATCCTGTGTCACCTCCACCTCCACCTCCACCCCTTCAACAGTATTCCAATTTCTAAGTGAAATTATATTATTTGCCCAAAACCATCCATCCATCAAAGGTCGAAGTGAAAGCAGCGTTGTCTTAAATCCACAACATACACAGTTCAACGGATCACAAGCTTGGAGTAACTCAGCGGGTCAGGCAGCATCTGTGGAGAACATGGATAGGTGACGTTTCACAGAGTGCTGGAGTAACTCAGCGGGTCAGGCAGCATCTGTGGAGAACATGGATAGGTGACGTTTCACAGAGTGCTGGAGTAACTCAGCGGGTCAGGCAGCATCTGTGGAGAACATGGATAGGTGACGTTTCACAGAGTGCTGGAGTAACTCAGCGGGTCAGGCAGCACCTGTGGAGAACATGGATAGGTGACGTTTCACAGAGTGCTGGAGTAACTCAGCGGGTCAGGCAGCATCTGCGGAGAACATGGATAGGTGACGTTTCACAGAGTGCTGGAGTAACTCAGCGGGTCAGGCAGCATCTCTGGAGAACATGGATAGGTGACGTTTCACAGAGTGCTGGAGTAACTCAGCGGGTCAGGCAGCATCTGTGGAGAACATGGATAGGTGACGTTTCACAGAGTGCTGGAGTAACTCAGCGGGTCAGGCAGCATCTATGGAGCTAAGGAAATAGGCAACGTTTCGGGCCGAAACCCATAAGGGTTTCGGCCCGAAACGTTGCCTATTTCCAGAAGGATTTCGGCCTGAAAAGTTGCCTATTTCCTTAGCTCCATAGTTGCTGCTGCACCATAACTCAGCGGGTCAGGCAGCATCTGCGGAGAACATGGATAGGTGATCATAAGTTCATGTGGGATAGGAGTCGTTTTAGGCCGTTCGGCCCATCAAGTCTGCACCGCCATTAAATCATGGCTGATCTATCTATCTCTCCCTCCGAACTCCATTCTCCTGCCTTCTCCCCGTAACCCCCGACACTCTGGACAACTGATGTTTCGGGACGGGACCCTGCAGAGAATTCCACAGATTCACCACTCTCTGTGTGAAAAATGATTTTCTCATCTCGGTCCTAAAAGACTTCCCTCTTATCCTTAAACTGTAACCCCTAGTTCTGGACTTCTCCAACATCGGGAACAATCTTCCTGCATCTAGCCTGTCGAACCACTTAAGAATTTTGTAAGTTTCTATAAGATCCCCCCTCAATCTTCTGAATTCTAGCGAGTAGCCGAGTCTATCCAGTCTTTCTTCATATGAAAGTCCTGACATCCCAGGTTCAGGTTTCCTAATGGGACAGGGGCATAAGGCAGCAACTCTACTGTGGCGCCACCATGCCGTGTAGAACTGGGTATGTTACGGGAATCCCACAAAGGGTGGTGAATCTGTGGGATTCTTTGCCTTAGACGGCGGTGGAGGCCAAGTCAATGGGTATTTTTAAGGCAGGGGTAGATAGATTCTTGATTAGTACGGGTGTCAGAGGTAATGGGGAGAAGGCAGGAGAATGGGGTTGAGAGGGAAAGATAGATCGAATGGTGGAGTAGATGGGACGAAAGTCCTAAAGGGCCTGTCATGACCTTTAGGGCCTGTCATGACCTTTCACGACCTAATTCACGACCTTTTTTACCCGTGGACATTTTTCATCAGGCTAGAAAAAACGCCTCGACCTACTTGATGCCACGAGTACCTACGACTAGCATCGCGGCCTGCTACGACCCACCTACGACCTCGTGACGACCATGCTGCGAGTACGAGTCAAGGGCAAACTCGGCAGAGGTCGTGAAAGTGGGTTCAGGCCCTTAATTCTGCTCCTATCACTGGATTGTCGGAAACAATGTGAGAAAATATTTCCTTTTCTTTTTGCGAATGGAATAAGAATCGCCTGGCCGTTCCATGAAGATGATCATCGGGATAAGTAGTACACGGCAGGCTTCACGCTGAGTTACTCCAGCGTTTTTGTGTCTATCTTCGCACAATTGATGCATGACTTATGTCAAGGCAGGGAGAGAAAATTAACTCAAGCAGGTGTGATGTAGCGGCTGTCTGCTTCACTCAGTAAGATGATGGAGATAGCCACAGATTCAATACTCATCTCGTCGAATCAGTCGTTTTGCTGAGCGCTACACTGTATGGCCTCTACACGCCCCCAGCACAAAGTAACGGCTAATTGGAATCAGACTGAATGGCTGCCATGTAAACTTGACCATCTTTATGTAGAAACAGCACTGCCCAGATTAGATAAGAAAATAATTCAAACTCCAAAGAATCTTTCTTCCAGTTGCTTCTCCGCAAAGATGTGACGATTCTTCATCACGCTGCTGCTGCCCACATTGACAAGGTTTAACATAAATGCGCAAAGTTCAATCTAAATCCTTCCTGGGCTGCTGACTGTACACAAAGCGCTGGAGTAACTCAGCGGGACCGGCAGCAACTCTGGAGAGAAGGAACGGGAGGCATAGAAACGTAGAAACATGGAAAATAGGTGCAGGAGTAGGCCATTCGGCCCTTCGAGCCTGCACCGCCATTCAATATGATCATGGCTGATCATCCAACTCAGTATCCTGTACCTGCCTTCTCTCCATACCCCCTGATTCCTTTAGCCACAAGGGCCACATCTAACTCCCTCTTAAATATAGCCAATGAACTGTGGCCTCAACTACCTTCTGTGGCAGAGAATTCCAGAGATTCTCCACTCTCTGTGCGAAAAATGTTTTTCTCATCTCGGTCCTAAAAGATTTCCCCCTTATCCTTAAACTGTGACCCCTTGTCCTGGACTTCCCCAACATCGGGAACAATCTTCCTGCATCTAGCCTGTCCAACCCCTTAAGAATTTTGTAAGTTTCTATAAGATCCCCCTTCAATCTTCTAAATTCTAGCGTGTACAATCCGAGTATATCCAGTCTTTCCTCATATGAAAGTCCTGACATCCCAGGAATCAGTCTGGTGAACCTTCTCTGTACTCCCTCTATGGCAAGAATGTCCGTCCTCAGATTTGGAGACCTTGTGAAGACCTTGTGGAGACCTTGTGGTGACGTTTCGGGTCGAGACCCTTCTTATAGACAATAGACAATAGGTGCAGGAGTAGGCCATTCGGCAACATCGAGCCAGCACCGCCATTCAATGTGATCGTGGCTGATCATCCACAATCAGTACCCCGTTCCTGCCTTCTCCCCGTATCCCCTGACTCCGCTATCTTTAAGAGCCCTATCTAGCTCTCTCTTGAAAGTATCCAGAGAACTGGCCTCCACCGCCCTCTGAAGCAGAGAACTCCACAGACTCACCACTGTCTGTGAGACAAAGTGTTTCCTCGTCTCCGTTCTAAATGG
The DNA here is from genome assembly GCF_028641065.1 of Leucoraja erinaceus. Lineage (NCBI taxonomy): Eukaryota > Metazoa > Chordata > Chondrichthyes > Rajiformes > Rajidae > Leucoraja > Leucoraja erinaceus. Next base: position 55,558,783 of record NC_073387.1, on the reverse strand, counting down.
CTTACTCCTTATTCCTGAACTGTGGGCCCTGGTTCTGGACTTCTTCACACTTCTTCGGTCTGAAGAAGGGTCTCAAGCCAAAACGTCACCCATCCATTCCTTTGATCCAGAGATGCTGCCTCTCCCGCTGAGTTACTCCAGCATTTTATGTCTCTCTTTGACTTGGTTGTAATCATATCCGCTGACTGGATAGCACAGATTTTCACTGTACCTCGGTACACGTGACAATAAACTAAACTAAACTAAACTGACTGGGTGGAGTTTTCATGTTCTCCCTGTGACAGCGTGGGGTTCCTCTGGGTGCCCTCCCCTCCTACCACAATATATTGTCCATATCTTGCATGTGAAGTATAGCAGCATGCATGTACCCACATATTGATCTCATCTGCAACTCTGAAAGTTACACATTGGCTGCAAAGTTCCCAAGCAACTCCAACAAGAGAACACACTACATGACTCCAACTATTTTGTTTCACTTTATTAAAAGGATGTGATGCTTGCATTATTATCCGCAGAGCGATACAGTGTGGAAACAGGCCCTTCATCCCAACATGCCCACACCGGCCAATATGTCCCAGCTACACTAGTCCCACCTAGAAACATAGAAACATAGAAATTAGGTGCAGGAGTAGGCCATTCGGCCCTTCGAGCCTGCACCGCCATTCAATATGATCATGGCTGATCATCCAACTCAGTATCCCATACCTGCCTTCTCTCCATGCCCTCTGATCCCCTTAGCCACAAGGGCCACATCTAACTCCCTCTTAAATATAGCCAATGAACTGGCCTCAACTACCCTCTGCGGCAGAGAGTTCCAGAGACTCACCACTCTCTGTGTGAAAAAAGTTCTTCTCATCTCGGTTTTAAAGGATTTCCCCCTTATCCTTAAGCTGTGACCCCTTGTCCTGGACTTCCCCAACATCAGGAACAATCTTCCTGCATCTAGCCTGTCCAACCCCTTAAGAATTTTGGAAGTATTCTTGCCTGCGTTTGGTCCATATCCCGCCAAACCTGTCCTATCCATGCACCTGTTTCTTAAACGGGATAGTCCCAGCCTCAACTACCTCCTCTGGCAGCTCGTTCCATACACCCACCACCCTTTTTTGTGTGTAAAAGTTACCCCTCAGATTCCTATTAAATCTTTTCCCCTTCACCTTGAACCTATGTGTTTAAGAAGGAACTGCAGATGCTGGAAAATCGAAGGTAGACAAAAGTGCTGGAGAAACTCAGTGGGTGCAGCAGCATCTACGGAGCGAAGGAAATAGGCAACGTTTCGGGCCGAAACCCTTACGGGTTTCGGTCCAAAACGTTGCCTATTTCCTTCAGGGTTTCGGCCCGAAACGTTGCCTATCTCCTTGGCTCCATAGATGCTGCTGCACCCGCTGAGTTTCTCCAGCAATTTTGTTCACCTTGAACCTATGTCCTCTGGTCCTCGCTTCTCCTACTCTGACCAAGAGACTCTGTGCATCTACCCGACCTATTCCTCTCATGATGTTATGCACAATAGACATGATTTTATATTTTTCAATGAAATGATTGCAAATTGACATACAGTATCCAATCTCTAACTCAGTGAAACAACACTTTAGGATGTTACATATTCAGCAATGTCCATGATATTGTTCGGGATTGTTCCTGATGTTTGGGAAGTCCAGGACAAGGGGTCACAGCTTAAGGATAAGGGGGAAATCCTTTAAAACCGAGATGAGAAGAACCTTTTTCACACAGAGAGTGGTGAATCTCTGGAACTCTCTGCCACAGAGGGCAGTCGAGGCCAATTCATTGGCTATATTTAAGTGGGAGTTAGATGTGGCCCTGGTGGCAAAGGGGATCAGAGGGTATGGAGAGAAGGCAGGTACGGGATACTGAGTTGGATGATCAGCCATGATCATATTGAATGGCGGTGCAGGCTCGAAGGGCCGAAAGGCCTACTCCTGCACCTAATTTCTATGTTTCTATGTTTCTATGTGGGATTAATGCATAGCTGTCCCTCAGTAACAATGTCTGAAAGCGTTGCATTCTTGCAGAACTAACATAGTGGTTTAATTATTTACTGTATTTACCATCTGATTATCTTGGTATTGAAATCAATGACAATCAAGTGCCTTGTGCTTGGAAGAACTTGAGAAAAGGAGACGAGGAGGAATTTATTTAGTCAGGAGGTGGCGAATTTGTGGGATTCTTTGCCACAGAAGGCTGTGGAGGCCAAGTCAATGGATATTTTTAAGGCAGCGATGGATAGATTCTTGATTAGAACGGGTGTCAGGGGTTACGGGGAGAAGCCCGTGGAGCCCACAATGGTCCATTGTTGGTTTTGGACGTAGTGATAACGAGGGGTTACCAACAGTGAAACTAGCACGGCATCTAAGATGGGGAGAGATGGAGAGAGAGGGGTTACTTGAAATCTATCACTTGCCTCTCTGAAGGAGGATCCCAATCCAAAATTCTCCATAGATGCTGCCTGACCCGCTGAGTTACTCCAGCACTCTGTGAAACGTCACATATCCATGTTCTCCACAGATGCTGCCTGACCCGCTGAGTTACTCCAGCACTCTGTGAAACGTCACATATCCTTGTTCTCCACAGATGCTGCCTGACCCGCTGAGTTATGGTGCAGCAGCATCTATGGAGCTAAGGAAATAGGCAACTTTTCAGGCCGAAATCCTTCTGGAAATAGGCAACGTTTCGGGCCGAAACCCTTACGGGTTTCGGCCCGAAACGTTGCCTATTTCCTTAGCTCCATAGATGCTGCCTGACCCGCTGAGTTACTCCAGCACTCTGTGAAACGTCACCTATCCATGTTCTCCACAGATGCTGCCTGACCCGCTGAGTTACTCCAGCACTCTGTGAAACGTCCCCTCTCCATGTTCTCCACAAATGCTGCCTGACCCGCTGAGTTACTCCAGCAGAAGTGTGAAAACGCACACCTACAGATTCACGGACCGATTCTCCCTAGCTGTTATCCCTAGCAACTGAATCATCCTACCACAACCAGAGAGCGGTCCTGAACTACTATCTACCTCATTTGAGAAACCTTGGACTATCCCTGATCAGACTTGACTGGCTTTACCTTGCACTAAACGTTATTCCCCTATCATGTATCTGTACACTGTGAATGGCTCGATTGTAATCATGTATTGTCCTTCCGCTGACTGGATAGCATGCAACAAAAAGCTTTTCAATGTACCTCTGTACACGTGGCAATAAGCTAAACTGAACTAAAGATAGAGTAACTCAGTGGGACAAGCAGCACCTCATTGGCTGCAAAGTTCCCAAGCAACTCCAACAAGAGAACACACTACATGACTCCAACTATTTTTCTCACTTTATTAAAAGGATGTGATGCTTGCATTATTATCCGCAGAGTGATACAGTGTGGAAACAGGCCCTTCATCCCAACATGCCCACACCGGCCAATATGTCCCAGCTACACTAATCCCACCTAGAAACATAGAAACATAGAAATTAGGTGCAGGAGTAGGCCATTCGGCCCCCTTCGAGCCTGCACCGCCATTCAATATGATCATGGCTGATCATCCAACTCAGTATCCTGTACCTGCCTTCTCTCCATACCCTCTGATCCCCTTAGCCACAAGGGCCACATCTAACTCCCTCTTAAATATAGCCAATGAACTGGCCTCGACTACCCTCTGCGGCAGAGAGTTCCAGAGACTCGCCACTCTCTGTGTAAAAAAAGTTCTTCTCATCTCGGTTTTAAAGGATTTCCCCCTTATCCTTAAGCTGTGACCCCTTGTCCTGGACTTCCCCAACATCGGGAACAATCTTCCTGCATCTAGCCTGTCCAACCCCTTAAGAATTTTGTAAGTATTCTTGCCTGCGTTTGGTCCATATCCCTCCAAACCTGTCCTATCCATGCACCTGTTTCTTAAACGTTGGGGTAGTCCCAGGCTCAACTACCTCCTCTGGCAGCTCGTTCCATACACCCACCACCCTTTTTTTGTGTGTAAAAGTTACCCCTCAGATTCCTATTAAATCTTTTCCCCTTCACCTTGAACCTATGTGTTTAAGAAGGAACTGCAGATGTTGGAAAATCGAAGGTAGACAAAAGTGCTGGAGAAACTCAGCGGGTGCAGCAGCATCTACGGAGCGAAGGAAATAGGCAACGTTTCGGGCCGAAACCCTTATGGGTTTCGGTCCAAAACGTTGCCTATTTCCTTCAGGGTTTCGGCCCGAAACGTTGCCTATCTCCTTGGCTCCATAGATGCTGCTGCACCCGCTGAGTTTCTCCAGCACTTTTGTTCACCTTGAACCTATGTCCTCTGGTCCTCGCTTCCCCTACTCTGACCAAGGGACTCCGTGCATCTACCCGACCTATTCCTCTCATGATGTTATGCACAATAGACATGATTTTATATTTTTTAATGAAATGATTGCAAATTGACATACAGTATCCTATCAGTTCCAATCTCTAACTCAGTGAAACAACACTTTAGGGTGTTACATATTCAGCAATGTCCATGATATTGTTCGGGATTGTTCCCGATGTTGGGGAAGTCCAGGACAAGGGGTCACAGCTTAAGGATAAGGGGGAAATCCTTAAAAACCGAGATGAGAAGAACTTTCTTCACACAGAGAGTGGTGAATCTCTGGAACTCTCTGCCACAGAGGGTAGTCGAGGCCAATTCATTGGCTATATTTAAGAGGGAGTTAGATGTGGCCCTTGTGGCTAAGGGGATCAGAGGGTATGGAGACAAGGCAGGTACGGGATCCTGAGTTGGATGATCAGCCATGATCATATTGAATGGCGGTGCAGGCTCGAAGGGCCGAATGGCCTACTCCTGCACCTAATTTCTATGTTTCTATGTGGGATTAATGCATAGCTGGCCTTCAGTAACAATGTCTGAAAGCGTTGCATTCTTGCAGAACTAACATAGTGGTTTAATTATTTACTCTATTTACCATCTGATTATCTTGGTATTGAAATCAATGACAATCAAGTGCTTTGTGCTTGGAAGAACTTGAGAAAAGGAGACGAGGAGGAATTTATTTAGTCAGGAGGTGGCGAATTTGTGGGATTCTTTGCCACAGAAGGCTGTGGAGGCCAAGCCAATGGATATTTTTAAGGCAGCGATGGATAGATCTTTGATTAGAACGGGTGTCAGGGGTTACGGGGAGAAGCCCGTGGAGCCCACAATGGTCCATTGTTGGCTTTGGACGTAGTGATAACGAAGGGTTACCAACAGTGAAACTAGCACGACGTCTAAGATGGGGAGAGTTGGTGAGAGAGGGGTTACTTGAAACCATTCATCTATCACTTGCCTCTCTGAAGGAGGATCCCAATCCAAAATTCTCCACAGATGCTGCCTGACCCGCTGAGTTACTCCAGCACTCTGTGAAACGTCACCTATCCATGTTCTCCACAGATGCTGCCTGACCCGCTGAGTTACTCCAGCACTCTGTGAAACGTCACATATCCATGTTCTCCACAGATGCTGCCTGACCCGCTGAGTTATGGTGCAGCAGCATCTATGGAGCTAAGGAAATAGGCAACTTTTCAGGCCGAAATCCTTCTGGAAATAGGCAACGTTTCGGGCCGAAACCCTTACGGGTTTCGGCCCGAAACGTTGCCTATTTCCTTAGCTCCATAGATGCTGCCTGACCCGCTGAGTTACTCCAGCACTCTGTGAAACGTCACCTATCCATGTTCTCCACAGATGCTGCCTGACCCGCTGAGTTACTCCAGCAGAAGTGTGAAAACGCACACCTACAGATTCACGGACCGATTCTCCCTAGCTGTTATCCCTAGCAACTGAATCATCGTACCACAACCAGAGAGCTGTCCTGAACTACTATCTACCTCATTTGAGAAACCTTGGACTATCCCTGATCAGACTTGACTGGCTTTACCTTGCACTAAACGTTATTCCCCTATCATGTATCTGTACACTGTGAATGGCTCGCTTGTAATCATGTATTGTCCTTCCGCTAACTGGATAGCATGCAACAAAAAGCTTTTCAATGTACCTCTGTACACGTGACAATAAGCTAAACTGAACGAAAGATAGAGTAACTCAGTGGGACAGGCAGCACCTCTGGAGAGAAGGAATGGGTGACGTTTCGGGTCGAGACCCTTCCTCAGTCTTTAGACTTCAGTCTGATGAAGGGTCTCTTGTTGCAACATGCTGGTTGCTGGTTTTAATCGAAGTTGAACACAAAATATCGGAGTAACTCAGCGGGATAGACTGAAACTATCTTCCGTCTGAAGAAGGGTCTCGACCCGGAATGTCACCCATTCCTTCTCTCCAGAGATGCTGCCTGTCCCGCTGAGTTACTCCAGCTTTTTGTGTCTATCTTCGGTTCAAACCAGCATCTGCAGTTCCTTCCGAAACTAAACTAAACATCTTTCCCCTCCGCTCCCTGCGTTCCCCCCCGACATGAACAGAAGCAAATGCAGCTTATTAGTACCGAGAGCTAGATATGCCATAATACCTTCTCAGCAGCAATCATCGACACACAGCAAATGACAATCCACTTGCCATTAACATATAAAATATTCTCTTCTCTGATCCTGTTTTTGCAGGGAATGTAAAACCCAGAACGAAACAAAATTGGATTTTGAGGAGGCGCTGGTGGGAAAATAAATGGAAATTTATTCCTGTGCAATGTGGGAATTTCTGATTCATATCTTTGCTCAACCAACTCAAAGTGGCCCAGGAGGAGTAAGTGAGGCTTTTCTAATGCAATAATGAATGTATTATCCAATATACTCGCAGTCGGGATCCTGGTGGCATTCCTTGAATATATAGTCACATAGACATTTCCACTTTGTTTGGTTTAGTTTAGAGATACGATTGCCGGGGATGCGAATATTTTCCGGGTCGCATCTCCGGTTGCTCTGCAGCCTACCATCGATGGAGCTGGAGGCCTCCTCGGATTGAGTTTGAGCCCCCCCGCGGGTGTGGACTTAACATCGGAGCCGGTCCCTCGCCCGGGATCCCTCCAACGATCCTGCGAACCTACCATCAAGAGTTCGCAGTCTCGGGGGAGCCCGAGTCGGGAGCTTCAACGACGGGGAAGTTCGACCAGCCCCGACCCGGGGTCCGATCGCCCGGCGCGGGCGGAGCTGACATCCCCCCAATGGAGCAGCTGATCGCCCCGATGCGGAGGGCCCAAACGCTGCCGGCTACGGGAGTCAAGATCGTCCCGTCAACGGAGGGCTCGAGGCCCCCGACCGTGGGAGAGCAAAGAAGGGAAGAGATTGAACTTTTTTTCACCTTCCATCACAGTGAGGAATGTGGAGGAGTCACTGTGGTGGATGTTTCTGTTAAAATGTGTTTTGTGTGTTCTGTTGTATTTTATTTGTATGACTGACTTGGCAAATGAAATTCCTCGTATGGTGCAAAACATACTTGGCTAATAAAGTATTACTGTGATTGTAACTGTGAGATACAGTGAGGAAACAGGCCCTTCGGCCCACCGAGTCCTCACCAACCAGCGACCCCTGCACATTTACATTATCCTACAATGCACTAGGGACAATTTAAAATTTATTTTTAATTTATACCAGGCCAATTAACCTACAAACTTGTACGTCTTTGGAGTGTGGGAGGAAACCGAAGATGTCAGGGAAAACATATCCCTCGATTCCCTGCGTATTTATGTAACTATTCAAAAGCCTCTAAAGCACCACTATTGTAGCTGCCTTCATCACTACCACAGTGAGTTCCAGGCATTGTCACCTTGTCGTGGTGATGAAGCTTGTGTGGACTTGAGATCCTGAGAGCGATGCCGTCTGGAGCTGTGCTTCTGGTAGGGCCACCCATGGCGGTAAGGTTGAGGGGGAGGTCTCTGACAAAGAGCGATCCAACCAAGACCTCAACGGTGGAACAGGCGGAGGACGATGGCTGACCTTAGTGGAGCTAACGTCACAACGGCTGGGAAGGCGGATGAACGGCTGCAGCAGAAAAGGGTCTCCGGTCGTCTTGGACTCCACGCCACTGGATCCTGACCCTGATCTGTCAAGGACCCCATGTGGGGTGGCTGTCTGTGCACCAGTCTCCCCACGTTAAACAAAGTCACGCACAGGCGTCCTCCATGAGAGGACAGTCATACTGGTTTCGAGTGACCGCCTGTGTAAACTAACTACCCTGGGGGAAAAAGGTTCTGAATGTCTACCATAGGGCAGCGCAGCAGTAGAGTTGCTGCCTTACAGCGCCAGAGAACCGGGTTCGATCCACGACTACGGGCGCTGTCTGTATGGAGTTCGTACGTTCTCCCCGTGACCTGCGTGGGTTTTCTCCGGATGCTCCGGTTTCCTCCCACACTCCAGAGGCGTACAGATTTGTAGGTTTAATTGCCTTGGCATAATTTCAAATTATCCCTGGTGTGTGTAGGGTAGTGTTGGTATCGCTGGTCGGCACGGACTCGGTGGGCCAAAAGGCCCGTTTCCGTGCTCTATCTCTTGAAAAAAAAAACTATGTCTGTCATAAGTTTATTTGCTTCCATCAGGAAAATAGACTGAGGCAGTAAACAGCAGTTTAAATTCTGCAAGAGCCGTGCATTTGCCAGGTTTGTGCAGGATTTTCATTCCCCCATAGGTTAGAGACAGTGGGGGGAGGTGTTGTTGTTATCATCAAAAAAAGTCAGATATTCATGACTTTGCCCATTTCAATCTGTTCTCCTCCCACCACTGCAGCCTCGATGCAAATTCGGCCAAGATGAAATGCTTGAAAGCATTGTTTGTCTTTTCCTGAAACCTGCTGGATTCGAAATGCAAACAGACAAAACATTGTTTTCAAAAATGCTGGAGAAACTCAGCGGGTGAGGCGGGATCTACGGAGCGAAGGAATAGGTGACGTTTCGGGTCGAGACCTTTCTTCAGGCTACATTATCTCCCCCCCCCCACATTAATCTGAAGAAGGGTCTCGACCCAAAACGTCGCCTATTCCTTCGTTCCATAGATTCTGCCTCACCCGCTGAGTTTCACCCGCTGATGCTTTCAAGAGAGAGCTGGATAGGGCTCTTAAGGATAGTGGAGTCAGGGGATATGGGGAGAAGGCAGGAACGGGGTACTGATTGTGGATGATCAGCCATGATCACATTGAATGGCGGTGCTGGCTCGAAGGGCCGAATGGCCTACTCCTGCACCTGTTGTCAATTGTCTATTGACTATTGTCCAGCATTTTGTGTCTACTGCAGGATAGAAAGGTCAGGTTGGGAATGTGAGGGGGAGTTAGTCCTCTACACTACTGAAAAGGCATTGCACAGATCCGCCCAATCCCTCTGGCACCTTGCACCGACCGATATCGCAGACTCCTCGTAGGATGATGATGATGATAATGTGTTCAATCTGCAGGCCCCAGCTGTCCGTGAGCCCCTTGTGGAAATCAAATGAATTGCTTTTTAATAAAGGATGTCCCTGCCTTGCAGAGCTCCGTGAACAGATGGATTATGATGAAACCCACAAATGCTCGGTCACAAAGATGATTCAATCCAGCCAGCTGGCCAGTGATGGACCAAATGTAGCGACTTGATACAAATAAGCTGCACTACATCAGAGATGAGGAGTGTGTCCTACCCATTCTCAGGGGATAATCAACAGGGTGAATGCACAGAATGCAGACGCAAAGTGCTGGAGTTACTCAGCGGGTCAGGCAGCATCTCTGGAGAGAAGGAATGGAGGACGTTTTTCGGGTCGAGACTATTCACCAGGCTGAGAGTCAGGGGAGAGGGAGTCTAGAGATATGGAAGTGTAAGGCGTGAAAACGAGACATCAAAAGAGATTACGCTGGGGTGTACACCTCCGCTCGGTTACCTGATCGCCTAGTTGCTCAGCACTTCAACTCCCCCTCCCATTCCCACACAGACCTTTCTGTCCTGGGCCTCCTCCACTGTCAGAGCGTGCAGCTGTTCCTTCCTGCACACAGAGTCTTGTTACCCAGACTAGGGGAATCAAGGGTATGTTGTTCTGGTTAAAGTTTAGTTTATTGTCACGTGTATCGAGGTACAGTGAAAAGCTTTTTGTTGCGAGCTAACCAGTCAGCGGAAAGACTAGACATGATTCCAATCGACCCATTCACAGTGTACAGATACAGGATAATGGAAGAACATTTAGTGCAAGGTAATCTGCAGTAAGATCCAATTATAGATAAAGCCCAGAGTTTTGGCCCGGGCCGCACAAACCGATGATCGGCCGTGAGAAGGAGGGGTGGTGGTGTCGGCGGCAAGCGAAAGTCCGAAGTTCGGACAGCTGGCGGGGCTGCCGACCGACCGACGGGGCCACGGGCTGCACTACGTCGGGACGGGTGAGGCGGGGGCCGGACACGGCGCTCCGACCCGACAGTCCCCTCGACCCGAGTAGTAGCGGTCAAATACGGGACAAGGGCTAAACCGATTTAGCCCAATGTATGGGATGTCCCGGCTAATACGGGACAGTTGGCGACACTAGTTGGTACACGTGACAATAGTCTAACCTGAAGCTGTCACACGCGCTGTTATTCTTCACGACATTTGAACTCACATGACCTTATCCCTCATTACTTATTATCATACATTCTGACTCACTAATTCTCTCCGTGTGCAACTACTAATACAAATGTCCTGTATTCCCTCAGTCTATGCTCCTTGTACCCATTCCAGCACGCTACACCGTTCTGTAGCTGGTCTGTTTGTTTTTCTCCGCTTTTACTCATTGTTCTGCTTCCTGTTTTCCTTTGTTTTAGTTTTAGCTGTTTTAGTTCAGAGATACAGCGCGGAAACACGGGCTTCCCGACCAGCGATCCCCGCACATTAACACTGTCCTACACACACACACTAAGATATGATTTTTACATTCGTAACACCAAACCCATTTTACCTACGTACCTGCACGTCTTTGGAGCGCGGGAGGAAACCGAAGATGTCGGAGTAAATATAGAAACATAGAAATTAGGTGCAGGAGTAGGCCATTCGGCCCTTCGAGCCTGCACCGCCATTCAATATGATCATGGCTGATCATCCAACTCAGTATCCCGTACCTGCCTTCTCTCCATACCCTCTGATCCCCTTAGCCACAAGGGCCACATCTAACTCCCTCTTAAATATAGCCAATGAACTGGCCTCGACTACCCTCTGCGGCAGAGAGTTCCACAGATTCACCACTCTCTGTGTGAAAAAAGTTCTTCTCATCTCGGTTTTAAAGGATTTCCCCCTTATCCTTAAGCTGTGACCCCTTGTCCTGGACTTCCCCAACATCGGGAACAATCTTCCTGCATCTAGCCTGTCCAACTCCTTAAGAATGTTGTAAGTTTCTATAAGATCTCCTCTCAATCTCCTAAATTCTAGAGAGTACAAACCAAGTCTATCCAGTCTTTCTTCATAAGACAGTCCTGACATCCCAGGAATCAGTCTGGTGAACCTTCTCTGCACTCCCTCTATGGCAATAATGTCCTTCCTCAGATTAGGAGACCAAAACTGTACGCAATACTCCAGGTGGGGTCTCACCAAGACCCTGTACAACTGCAGTAGAACCTCCCTGCTCCTATACTCAAATCCTTTTGCTATGTAAACCCACGCAGAACGTGCAAACTCCGTACAGACAGCACCCGTAGTCGGGAGGGTCCCCGGCGATGCGGTCAGTAAGGCAGCAACTCTACTGCTGCGCCACCGTGCCGCCCTTTGCTTACGTTAATTTATTAGCTGCTTTCTGAAACATTTTCCTCCCTCTGCTCTCCCTGACCTCTGCTCCACTGAAACCTCCACTGACTCTCTGGGCCTCTAGGTTCACGTTTAGATTGATTATTGTCATGTGCAGCGAGATACAGCTATCCCGATCAGATCAGGAACGTTCATAAGCGATAGGGGCAGAATTAGGCCATTCGGCCCATCAAGTCTACTCCGCCATTCAATCATGGATGATCTATCACTCTCTCTCAACCCCAGCCTCCTGCCTTCATATATATATATAGATATTACTATACATAAACGCAATCCAGTCGAACCTGAGTACAACTGGTCGAGCAAAGGGACAGATACAGAGTGCGGAATATAGTTATCAGCATGGTAGCTAGCGCATCAGTTCCAGAGACAAAGTCCAATGTCCGCAATGGGGTAGAGGTGAATCAGACAGCGCCCTATCTCTGTTCTATCCCCCAGTCCAAATCAATTTCCTATTCGTTTCGTTTCCTATGAAATTATAACGTTTACGACATAACAAACTATTTGCACCTTCATGTCCAAACATTTGATAAAAGACAATGCTTTTTGCTCTTGATACAAATTGCCCCTCAGATGTGGAGGAAAATTTAGTTTCTCCTGGCATCTAGTACATCACAGACTGAGCGGGCCGAAGGGCCAGTTCCTTCCCAGAGTCAGTGAATCGAGGGCCAGAGGACATAGGCTCAAGGTGAAGGGGAAAAGATTTAATAGGAATCTGAGGGGTAACTTTTTCACACAGAGGGTGGTGGGTGTATGGAACAAGCTGTTGCCAGGACTAGAGGGTGTGAGCTACAGGGTGAGGTTGAGTAGGCTGGGTCTCTATTCCATGGAGCGCAGGAGGATGAGGACAGACCTTATAGAGGTATATAAAATCACGAGAGGAATAGATGCAGAGAGTCTCTTACCCAGAGTAGGGGAATCGAGGACCAGAGGACACAGATTCAAAGTGAAGGGGAAAAGATTTAATGGGAATCTGAGGGGTAAACTTTTTCACACAGAGGGTGGTGGGTGTATGGAACATAGAAACATAGAAAATAGGTGCAGGAGTAGAGGCCATTCGGCCCTTCGAGCCTGCACCGCCATTCAATATGATCATGGCTGATCATCCAACTCATTATCCTGTACCTGCCTTCTCTCCATACCCCCTGATCCCTTTAGCCACAAGAGCCACATCTAACTCCCTATTAAATATAGCCAATGAACTGGCCTCAACTACCTTCTGTGGCAGAGAATTCCACAGATTCACCACTCTCTGTGTAAAAAATGATTTTCTCATCTCGGTCCTAAAAGACTTCCCCCTTATCCTTAAAGAGCTGCCAGAGGAGGTAGTTGAGGCTGGGACTATCTCAACATTTAAGAAACAGTTAGACAGGTACATGGATAAGACAGGTTTGGGGGGGGGGGGGGGGGGGGGGGGGGGGGGATATGGGCCAAGCGCAGGCAGGTGGGACTAGTGTAGCTGGGACATGTTGGCCGGTTTGGGCAAGTTGGGCAGAAGGGCCTGTTTCCACGCTGTATCACTCTATGAGTAAAACAAGAGAAGGTTGAACGTGTAAAGTGTGGGCAACGCCTGTGTATGTGTTGCGGAGTTTCCAGTGGTGACTCGCCAAGTGTGACTCTATATTACAGACCAGCAAGGAAACATAAAAGCAAAGGAAATTGTTCTTATCAAAACTAACACCAAAGCCAACAGCATAAAGGAAAACAAATGCTGACAAGAAAGAGCTTCTCCCTGAATCATACTTCATCAAGATTCAGGGACAAGGACAACTATTTTGAATCTTTCATGCCCCATATCTCAAAGACAACTCAAGATTAAAAAAATATCCCAGTGAAGTTTTTTTTAAATTCGGCCAGGCACAAAATCAGTTTACTTCAAAAGACGAAGACTTTAGTACTTTTTTTACAAAACCTCAAGTATATAAATCCAGCCATGCTATGACTACATAGGCACAAAGAGGCTATTTGGATTTAGGTTAGGAAAGTAAATAAGGTTGTTGTGACAGCCAGGACTTAGAGACAGCATTGTAGCCTCCGTTTCAGAGGCTGTTGCAATTCAAGTGCAGTGTTGAACTTCAAACTGTATGATGGTATTCCAGATCAGTGTGGATGGAATGTCGTACAGGGAGACAGAGACTCACTAGTTTAGTTTAGAGATACAGCATGGCAACAGGCCCTTCGGCAGACTGAGTCAACGTCGATCATTGATCACCAGTTCCACCTTTCATAACAAGGGGAGTTGAGTATAGGAGCAAAGAGGTCCTTCTGCAGTTGTACAGGGCCCCAGTGAGACCACACCTGGAGTATTGTGTGCAGTTTTGGTCTCCAAATTTGAGGAAGATCATTCTTGCTATTGAGGGAGTGCAGCATAGGTTTTCAAGGTTAATTCCCGGGATGGTGGGACTGTCATATGTTGATAGAATGGAGCGGCTGGGCTTGTATACTCTGGAATTTAGAAGGATGAGAGGATATCCTATTGAAACATATAAGATTATTAAGGGTTTGGACATGCTGGAGGCAGGAAACATGTTCCCGATGTTGGGGGAGTCCAGAACCAGGGGGCACAGTTTAACAATAAGGGGCAAGCCATTTAGAACGGAGACGAGGGAAAAAGATTTCACCCAGACAGTTGTGAATCTGTGGAATTCTCTGCCTCAGAAGGTAGTGGAGGCCAATTCTCTGGATGATTTCAAGAGAGTTGGATAGAGTTCTTAAAGATAGCGGAGTCACAGGATATGGGGAGAAGGCAGGAACGGGGTACTGATTGTGGATGATCAGCCATGATCACATTGAATGGCGGTGCTGGCTCAAAGGGCTGAATGGCCTACTCCTGCACCTATTGTCTATTGTCAATGGAAAGCAATTTGTGACAGTGGCTGGAGTAACTCAGTGGGTCAGGCATAGAGGTGAAGGGGAAAAGAGTCGTAGAGACACAGAGACATAGTCATAGACATAGAGACATAGAGTGATACAGCGTGGAAACAGGCCCCTCGGCCCAACTTGCCCACACCAACCAACATGTCCCAGCTACACTAATCCCACCTGCCTGCGCTTGGCCCATATCCCTCTAAACCTGTCCTATCCATGTACCTGTCTAATTGTTTCTTAAACATTGTGATGGTCCCTGCTTCAACTACCTCCTCCAGTAGCTCGTTCCATACACCCACCACCCTTTGTGCAAAAAATGTACCCGTCATGTTCATAGAAACATAGAAACATAGAAAATAGGTGCAGGAGTAGGCCATTCGCTGGAAAAGGCCAATAGGTGCAGGCTCGAAGGGCCGAATGACTCCTGCACCTATTTTCTATGTACTCGGCCCTTCGAGCCTGCACCGCCATTCAGTAATGATCATGGCTGATCATCCAACTCAGTATCCTGTACCTGCCTTCTCTCCATACCCCCTGATACTTTTAGCCACAAGGGCCACATCTAACTCCCTCTTAAATATAGCCAATGAACTGTGGCCTCAACTACCTTCTGTGGCAGAGAATTCCACAGGTTCACCACTCTCTGTGTGAAAAATGTTTTCCTCGTCTCAGTCCTAAAAGAGTTCCCCTTTATCCTTATAAACATAGGAAATAGGTGCAGGAGTAGAGGCCATTCGTCCCTTCGAGCCTGCACCGCCATTCAATATGATCATGGCTGATCATCCAACTCAGTATCCCGTACCTGCCTTCTCTCCATACCCCCTGATACCTTTAGCCACAAGGGCCACATCTAACTCCCTCTTAAATAAATATAGCCAATGAACTGTGGCCTCAACTACCTTCTGTGGCAGAGAATTCCACAGGTTCACCACTCTCTGTGTGAAAAATGTTTTTCTCATTAAATCTCCCCCCCCCCCCCTCACCTTAAACCTATGTCCTCTGCTTCTCGATTCCCCTACTCTGGGCAAGAGACTCCGAGCTGATCGATGCCTCTCATGATCCTATACACCTTCATACACATTGTCATGTACTGACAACGGTAGGACGAACATTCTTACTTGCAGCGGTATAACATGCCTGTAAACTCACTACGTAGTGGTAATATTTAATGATAAACATGATATAAATCAATGCAGGAGGGATGTTAATGTCTTGCATTACTTTCTCCATGCGAGCACAAACTTCCAGACGAACACATGCATGGAAAATAGCCGAGGTTACCGTTTGTGGAAAGAATCCCGCACAGATTAACGTGAGGCAGGGCAATGCTTTTGCTTCACATTTCACCCAGGGACTCTCAGACAGAAATTAAAACCAGACAGCACTGCAGGCTGCCTGTGACACACTTCAATTTCTCCCCCCCCTTCCAAACCAGCTCCAACCTCCAGAAGGGCCTCCTTATTAAAAAAAAGCCCAAAGTTGTTCACTCGGCAGCAGTCTAAATTTAGCGCTGCTCCTCGGTGGCAAGGCAACAACACAAAGTTCTGGAGTTATCTTTAAAGTATCCGCGCTGTAAGAGTCACAGTCAGCTGTTGCTCCTCAGCCAAATATCTACTGACACTGTGAGTTCAACCGGACTTTAAAGTTGCTCGTTTGCAACAGGCAATTAATCTTTAAGCCTCCGATCTGGCAAGATATGAGAACTCAATGCAACGCAGAATTAAAGGCAGATCAACGATGAGATTAAAGAGGAGCAGGTCAGTTAAAGCGCCTTACCTTGCAGTCTTTAAATCTGACACGAGAGAGAGAGAGATATAGGGAGAGAGCAGGGTGTGTCAGGAATATCCAGCAGCACACTTACCAACTACAGTCTGTGGGCTGGGCTGGGCTGGGCTGACAGGCTCAGAACTTTTCAAGAGCACACACCCCTCCCAGCCAAGCTCAACCACAGGCTTGAAGAATTCCCTGGATCCAGCACAGAACGCAAAGCACTGCTGACCGAGACTACATTCTGCCCAGCCAAGCAGCCCGATTTAACATTGCTTTGGTCAAATTCCAACAGGGCAGCAACAGAGAATAACAGACTCAAAAAAAAAAAAAAAAAAAAAAAGCTGGAGTAACTCAGCGGGTCAGGCAGCATCTCTGGAGAGAAGGAGTAGGTGACGTTTCGGGTCGAGACCCTTCTTCAGACTGAGAGTCAGGGGAAAGGGGAAACGAGAGATATAGATGGTGATGAAGAAAGACTGGATAGACTTGGTTTATACTCTCTAGAATTTAGGAGATTGAGAGGGGATCTTATAGAAACTTACAAAATTCTTAAGGGGTTGGACAGGCTAGATGCAGGAAGATTGTTCCCGATGTTAGGGAAGTCCAGGACAAGGGGTCACAGCTTAAGGATAAGGGGGAAATCCTTTAAAAACCGAGATGAGAAGAACTTTTTTCACACAGAGAGTGGTGAATCTCTGGAACTCTCTGCCACAGAGGGTAGTTGAGGCCAGTTCATTGGCTATATTTAAGAGGGAGTTAGATGTGACCCTTGTGGCCAAGGGGATCAGAGGGTATGGAGAGAAGGCAGGTACGGGATACTGAGTTGGATGATCAGCCATGATCATATTGAATGGCGGTGCAGGCTCGAAGGGCCGAATGGCCTACTCCTGCACCTAATTTCTATGTTTCTATGTCTATGTTTCTATGATGTGTCGGGAGATACAGAACGGATGAATGAAAGATATGCAAAAAGTGAGGATGATTGATGAAGGAAAGCTGTGAGCTAGGTGAAAACGAGTTGTAGACAACGAAACTCAACAAGGCGACGATGAAGGTAGTATGATTTGGGTGGGGAGAGGGATGGAGGGAGAGGGGATTCAAGGGTTACTTGAAGTTAGCAAAATCAATATTCATACTGCTGGGTTGTAAGCTGCCCGAGAGAAATATGAGCCGAATACTTGCGTTTGGTGCAGAACAGAGAAGGCGGCTCGGTTGGTTAAGACCCGCTTTCCCTCACCGAGTCCACACCGACAAGCGATCCCCGCAAACTAACACTATCCTACACACACAGGGGGACAAAGTACACTCGTAGTAGTAGAAACATAGAAATTAGGTGCAGGAGTAGAGGCCATTTGGCCCTTCGAGCCTGCACCGCCATTCAATATGATCATGGCTGATCATCCAACTCAGTATCCCGTACCTGCTAGTACTAGTACTAGTACTATTACTAGTAGTAGTAATAGTAGGCCCCTGTCGGTCATGACTGACCATGGGTGATGCCTCCTGGTCGGGTCGGATGCAAGCCTGAGCGATCGATGTCATATGGAGGACAGGCTGTTGCCCATGCAGCACATCCCTCCTCTCCACGTCGCTGATCGATCCAAAGGAACAGCAGGGCCGTTACAGTTTGGGCACCAGCGCCATCGCAGGAGCTGCCAGAGCGAGGTTGTAGACAATGACGAACTGCCTTAGGGGCTCCGACTCCGGATTTTCTTGAGGTTTGCTCCTGGAGCCTTTTCCATGACTGGATATGGCCACAAGGCAGTGGAGGTTTTCCCTCTCCTAGATGGACCGCCTTCCACAGGCTGACGAGCCCCATCTGCCCGATACTGGTGGGGGCGGGAGCGTCTACCTTCCCGTGCAGGTCTATAGCACCTGCCCACTACCCAGATTACACTCGTACCAAGCCAATTAACCTACAAACCTGTACGTCTTTGGTGTGTGGGTGGGAACCGGGGCACCCGGAGAAAACCCACGCAGTTCACGGGGCAAACGTACAAACTCCATACAGACAGCACCCGTAGTTGGAATTCAGAATTATCAAAGATGAAATGCATTTGCTGAAATTAGACGATGACCTGAAAAATGATTGTCACAAAATATACCGGGATTATTTGGGACTATCAGGGTCCGGTTGTTATTCCAATGATTGGGGATAGTGAGGCATCAAAAGGCATGTGTTCCTGAGATATAGGAGCAGAATTAGGCCCGTCGAGTCTGCTCCACCATTCCATCTTGGATGATCTATTTTTCCCACTCAATTCCATTCTCCTGCCTTCTCCCCGTAACCTTTGCTAATCAATCTCTGTGTGTTTAAAATCCCCAAAGTGCCAGAGTAATTCAGAGCGGGTCAGGCAGCATCTCTGGAGAACATGGACAGGCAAAGGTTCCGATCAATTGAGATGCTGGAGTGCTCCATAGGTCATAGACGTAGAATTAGGCCATTCGGCCCATCAAGTCTACTCCGCCAATCAATGATGGCTGATCTATCTCTCCCTCTCAAGTCATGGGGTGATAGAGCTAGCGAGCATGGAAACACATCCCATGGTCCACTTTATCCGTGCCAATGTTGCATATTGGGGTAGTCCCATTGACCTGTATTTGTTCTAAATCCTTCCCATCCATATATCTGGCCAAATGCCTTTTAAAAGTTGTAATTGTACCTGTTCCCATGGTAACATGACCAAGAGCCAAGAGAGTGTTCATGTTTTCCCTCCTGCTCTTTGTGTTTTGCTCCCGTTTCCAGTATGTGTTTAATGTCTCCAGGGTTTAGTTTACTTTAGTTTAGAACGGAAACAGTGCGGTAACATAGAAACATAGAAATTAGGTGCAGGAGTAGAGGCCATTCGGCCCTTCGAGCCTGCACCGCCATTCAATATGATCATGGCTGATCATCCAACTCAGTATCCCGTACCTGCCTTCTCTCCATACCCCCTGATCCCTTTAGCCACAAGAGCCACATCTAACTCCCTCTTAAATATAGCCAATGAACTGTGGCCTCAACTACATTCTGTGGCAGAGAATTTCAGAGATTCACCACTCTCTGTGTGAAAAATGTTTTTCTCGTCTCAGTCCTAAAAGAGTTCCCCTTTATCCTTAAACTGTGAACCCTTGTTCTGGACTTCCCCAACATCGGGAACAATCTTCCTGCATCTAGCCTATCCAACCCCTTAAGAATTTTGTAAGTTTCTATAAGATCCCCCCTCAATCTTCTAAATTCTAGTGAGTACAAGCCGAGTCTATCCAGTCTTTCTTCATATGAAAGTCCTGACATCTCAGGAATCAGTCTGGTGAACCTTCTCTGCACTCCCTCTATGGCAAGAATGTCCTTCCTCAGATTAGGAGACCAAAACTGTACGCAATATTCCAGGTGTGGTCTCACCAAGACCCTGTACAACTGCAGTAGAACCTCCCTGCTCCTATACTCAAATCCTTTTGCTATGAATGCTAACATACCCTTCGCTTTCTTCACTGCCTGCTGCACCTGCATGCCTACTTTCAATGACTGGTGTATCATGACATCCAGGTCTCGTTGCATCTCCCCTTTTCCTAATCGGCCACCATTCAGATAATAGTCCACATTCCTGTTTTTGCCACCGAAGTGGATAACCTCACATTTATCCACATTATACTGCACCTGCCATGCATTTGCCCACTCACCCAGCCTATCCAAGTCACCTTGCAGCCTCCTAGCATCCTCCTCACAGCTAACACTGCCCCCCAGCTTCGTGTCATCTGCAAACTTGGAGATGTTGCATTCAATTCCCTCGTCCAAATCATTAATATATATTGTAAATAGCTGGGGTCCCAGTACTGAGCCTTGCGGTACCCCACTAGTCACTGCCTGCCATTGTGAAAAGGATCCGTTTACTCCTACGCTTTGCCCTTCCGCCCACCGGGTCCGCGCCGACCAGCGATCCCCGCACATTAACACTATCCTGCACACACTAGGGACCAAAGCCAATTAACCTCCAAACTGGAACATCTTTGGAGTGTGGGTGGGAACGGAAGATCTCGGAGCAAACCCACGCAGGTCACGGGGAGAAGGCGCAAACTCCGTACAGAAGGCACCCGTGGTCGGGATCGAACCTGGGTCTCTGGCGCTGTGAGGCAGCAACTCTACCGCTGTGCCGCCCGACGGTGTGTGTATGTGCCAGGGCCCTTCCCAGTCCATGCTGGACGCTTCTCGCCTGAATCACCACGGCAGCTGCTTTCCTTCACAAATAGCTCTTGTAACACACAGCGCCTCATGTCACGTCCCCAAAATAATGCACTGGGATACATTTTGCAAGACCACCCGAGCTGCCAACTCTGCTTCTGAAAATACGAGGCTGGAGAAAGCAAATATAACGGGTTGAGATTGGATTGTTTTGGTTAAATCAACTTGCAGTGAAAGATAATGGTGGGGGGGGGAAGAAAGGGAACAGGTGGATAATTCTGGACTAATGGTTCATGTTTTATGTGTCATTCCTAACTGTCACTGTATGTCATGTTGTCACTTGCGGGCGGAGCACCAAGGCAAATTCCTTGTATGTGAATACTTGGCCAATAAACTTATTCATTCATTCAGTGAGTTCTACAGCCACGGGCGGTCACGGTGGCGCAGCGGTAGAGTCGCTGCCTTACTGCAGTTTCAGTGCCGGAGACCCAAGTTCGATCCTGAGTACGGGGGCTGTTTGTACGCGCTCTCCGTGACCAGCGTGGGGTTTCTCCGAGATCTTCGGTTTCCTCCCACACTCCAAAGATGTACAGGTATGTAGATTAATTGGCTTGGCAAATCCAATTGGGTGTAGGATCGTGTTAATGTGCGGGGATCGCTGGTCGGCGCGGACACGGTGGGCCGAAGGGCCTGTTTCCGCGCTGTATCTCTAATCTAAACCAAACTATAGCATGGAATTGGGCCCTTCGGCCCATCTTCCTCATTGCAATACTTCGCCATCAATGACTCTACTTCCTTTTGGCTCTACTGAGTTGGATGATCAGCCATGATCACATTGAATGGTGGTGCAGGCTCGAAGGGCCGAATGGCCTACTCCTGCACCTATTTTCAATGTTTCTGTGTTTCTAAGATTGAGGAAATTCGGTATGTTGACAAATACTATCTCAAACGTCTACAGTCGTACGGCGGAGAACAGATCGGCCTGGTTTGGCAACTCAAACGCCCAAGTACAAGGGAGATTTGATAAAAGTCGTGGACACTGCTCGGTCCATCATGGGCACTGACCTCCCCACCATCGAAGGGATCTATCGGAGTTACTGCCTCAAAAGGCAGCCGGCATCGTCAGAGAACCCACACCATCCTGGCCACACACTCATCTCACCACTGCCATCGGGAAGAAGGTACAGGAGCCTCAAAACTGTAACGTCCAGGTTCAGGAACAGCTACTTCCCTACAGCCATCAGGCTATTAGACACTACAAACACCAGCTAAACTCCGAACTACAACGTGCCCTGATTGTACGAGGGACAATGCATTTCGTTGTCTCTGTACTATACACTGACAATGACAATTAAAATTGAATCTGAATCTGAATCTGACTTCTGGCTTTGATTTTGTTGTTACACTATATTGCATTTAAAAAAAATGATTGAACTTCTTTTTGTTATTTGTCATGGTATCGACTGCTGACAACATTCACATACAATAGACAATAGGTGCAGGAGTAGGCCATTTGGCCCTTCGAACCAGCACCGCCATTCAATATGATCATGGCTGATCATCCCCAATCCTGCCTTCTCCCCATATCCTCTGACTCCGCTATTTTTAAGAGCCCTACCTAGTTCTCTCCTGAAAGCATCCAGAGAACCTGCCTCCACTGCCCTCTGAGGCAGAGAATTCCACAGACTCACCACTCAGGTTTCCTCGTCTCCGTTCTAAATGGCTTACCCCTTATTCTTAAACTGTGGCCCCTGGTTCTGGACTCCCCCAACATCAGGAACATGTTTCCTGCCTCTAGCGTGTCCAAGCCCTTAACAATCTTATATGTTTCAATGAGATGCCCTCTCATCCTTCTTCTAAACTCCAGAGTGTACAAGCCCAGCTGCTCCATTCTCTCAGCACATGACAGTCCCGCCATCCCGGGAATTAACCTTGTAAACCTATGCTGCACTCCCTCAATAGCAGGAATGTCCTTCCTCAAATTAGGGGACCAAAACTGCACACAATACTCCAGGTGTGGTCTCACTAGGGCTCTGTACAACTACAGAAGGACCTCTTTGCTCCGATACTCGACTCCTCTTGTTATAAAGGCCAACATGCCATTCGCTTTCTTCACTGCCTGCTAAACCTGCATGCTTACTTTCATTAATAAATGGACAGTAATAAACAAAACAAAAAAAACTAAACAAATGTCTTTGAAATGACGTAATTGTAGTTGTTTCGCCAGCTTCCTCCGGTAGCTCTATCCAGATACGGACTGCCGCATGGGTCGACTGGGCTTGTATTCACTGGAATTTAGAAGGATGAAAGGAGATCTTATAGAAACATTTAAAATACTGAAAAGATTGGACAGGATAATACAGGTAAAATGTTCCCCATGTTGGGGGAGTCCAGAACCAGGGGTCACAGTTTAAGAATAAGGGGTAGGCTATTTAGGACTGAGATGAGGAAAAACCTTTTCACCCAGAGAGTTGTGAATCTATGGAATTCTCTGCCACAGAAGGCGATGGAGGCCAATTCACTGGATGTTTTCAAGAGAGAGTTAGATATAGCTCTTATGGCTAACGGAATCAAGGGATGTGGGGAGAAAGCAGGAACGGGGTACTGATTTTGGATGATCAGCCATGATCATATTGAATGGCGGTGCTGGCTGGAAGGGCCGAATGGCCTTCTCCTGCATCTATTTTTTTATGCTTCTATGTTTCAATGCCCTCTTGGGTGTTAAAGTTGCCCCTTGAGATCACTCTTTAATCTCTCCCCTTTCACCTTAAGCCTGTGCCCTCTAGTTTTAGAATCCTCGCCACCAGGAGAGAGACGGTGAGCTTTCACCATGTCAATTCCCGCGAGTCCAAATTCTCCTCCGCTGATGGGTGCGGGGGTAGAACAGCAGTGAAACCTCCAGCCCGGGATTGAGTACTACCAGAAAATTTAAAAGCAATATTACATTTCCTCAGCAGTCACGTGTCGTCAGGCAGTGGAGGCTTTGCTCAGCCAACTTTCACACATAAAAACGGAAACATAAATAGAAGCTGGAGACAGCTTGGCTCCAGTCGACTTGCTGTTCATGGCAAACAAAGTACTTCAGCAATTGTGCTATACGCTCAATAAAAGTTCAAAGAGATATTTCACCGTCCAACCACATTCCGTCTCAATGCCCCAAACGTATTTTTATCACTGCCATTCATTGCATCTTGCACACAAAATGCTGGAGTTGGTTCAATTCAAAGTGGTACATAGGGCCCATATCTCAAAAGCCAAATTATCGACTTTTTACCCTGAGGTTAATCCATTCTGTGTTAAATGTAAAATTTCTGAAGCCTCTCTTATCCATATCTATTGGTCATGCCCCAGCCTTAACAAGTTCTGGCTGGAGGTCTTTCATACATTATCCCAGGTGTTAAACATCAAATGGGAACCAAAGCCTCTAATCGCTGTTTTTGGGGGTCACTGATGAGGAGGTTAGATTAACGCCGCACTATATCTAGCAATGTTACAAAATTTTGAGATTTAAAAAATCAAGTCTGTAATTTATCCCATCAGATAAAGCATAAAAAGAAGTTTAATTTGACACCTAATTCACTTTCATATCTCAAGTATTTAAAAAGTTATGGCCATTTTCATACTCGGAAATTAGCATCTTGTTCCCTATTGATTTTCTATGGACAAGACAAAAAAGCTGTGATCGTGTGCTGTCAAAAGGCCATAACCTTCTTAAAAATTAAGAGAACTGAATGAAATTTTCAGTTATCGTAGATTGAACCATTCTGAAACAAATATAAAATAATCTTACTTGGATGACCTGAAATTAAAACATATAATTAGTTAGTTACCCAAGTGTAGCTAATTTCAAACTTCAATTACTAGATCTAAACATCTATCCATTTCTTAATAAATGATTAACATTTTTAAATAGCCTAAGTGTCCAAATAATATTCACAAATAATTCACAATAAAACATGATTTTTAAATCTCATTTACATTAATTTATAGGCCAAATGGAAGGAATTTAGTGTTCAATTGCTGTAAATTAAAGTCCATTTAAATCAGCTTTCTAGTGGGATCCTGTGAACGCGCTGGTTTAGAACGTTCACATTGCGGTAGATTTGTGCCTCAAATGCCCAGAAAAATACTGCGGGATATAAAGAGCCCAAAATGAGCTACTCGCAATAGTAAACTTTGTATAAAGGGTTCTTAAGAAGCCCTTTTTAATGTAAAAATAAGCTACATACCTTCTGTATACAGCTCCATGCGGCCCTGTGGTTGCGTGAGGTCGCGGGTTTAGAGAATGATTTTTAAACTATTATAACTATTATACAAGGCCATAAAAACTAATAATACCTTTTGCGACGGGGTCTGTCAGCGATTTTTCGTTAATGATTTACTAGGCAGAACATCTTCGATTGGAACAGCCTAGTAAAAAAATCGCGTTTTAAACCGCCCCCCTCTAAACGGCGCCAAAATGCTGCCTGACCCGCTGAGTTACTCCAGCATTTTGTGTCAATCTTCGGTGTAAACCGGCATCTGTAGTTCCCTCGTACACGTCCTCTACACAGTCAGAAATGTTTCCAGCGGAACAGAAGACCATACACGCTGCTGCCTGATCCGTGGAGTTGCACGGGCCGCTGGCGTTACAGGTTGAGGCCCTTCTTCAGACTGATTGTAGGGCGGGCGAGAGTGGGCGGCGTTTCAGGTCGAGACACTTCCTCCGACTGAGCATCAGGGGAGAGGGAAACACAGAGATCAGAAAAAACAGAGATCAGAAAGTTGGAGAGATCAAAGGAGATGCAGATCCAGGAAAATGTGGAACAGATAGTTCGGGAGAAGGTGATAACTAAGCAAACAGAGATAAAATGTAATCAGGGAGACAGTAAGACTGGTGGGAGAACTGGGAAGGGGGAGGGACGGAGAGAGAGGGCAAGCAAGGGTTACTTGATGTTAGAGAAGTCAATATTCGTACTGCTGGGGTTGTAAGCTGCCAAGCGAAATATGAGCTGCTGTTCCTCCAATGTGCGCTGGGCCTTACTCTGACAATGGAGGAGGCCCAGGGCAGAAAATGTAGGAAAGAACTACGAATGCTGGTTCAAATCGGAGGGAGACACAAAATGCTGGAGTAACTCAGCGGGGCAGGCAGCATCTCTGGAGAGAAGGAATGGGTGACGTTTCGCGTCGAGACCCTTCTTCAGACTGTTCCCGCTGAGAAACTCCACCATTTTGTATTCAACTTCGATTTAAACCAGCATCGGCAGCCTGTTCGAACAAGAGACCCATCAATAGACTGGCTAAGCGTCTGAAGAAGGGTCTCGATCTGAAACATCACCCATTGCTTCTCCAGAGATGCTGCCTGTCCCGCTGAGTTACTCCAGATTACTATCTAAATGGCGTCAAGTTGGGAAAAGGGGAAACACAGCGGAATCTGGGGGTCCTTGTTCATCAGTCTATGAAAGTAAGCATGCAGGTGCAGCAGGCAGTGAAGAAAGCGAATGGCATGTTGGCCTTTATAACAAGAGGAGTTGAGTATGGGAGCAAAGAGGTCCTTCTGCAGTTGTACAGGGTCCTAGTGAGACCACACCTGGAGTATTGTGTGCTGTTTTGGTCTCCAAATTTGAGGGAGGGCATTCTTGCTATTGAGGGAGTGCAGCGTAGGTTTACAAGGTTAATTCGCGGGATGGCAGGACTGTCATGTGTTGATAGAATGGAGCGGCTGGGCTTGTACACTCTGGAATTTAGAAGGATGAGAGGGGATCCTATTGAAACATATAAGATTATTAAGGGTTTGGACATGCTAGACGCAGGAAACATGTTCCCGATGTTGAGGGAGTCCAGAACCAGGGGCCACAGTTTAACAATAAGCAGTAAGCCATTGAGAACGGAGACGAAGAAACACTTTTTCTCACAGAGAGTTGTGAGTGTGTGGAATTCTCTGCCTCAGAGGGTGGTGGAGGCCAGTTCTCTGGATGCTTTCAAGAGAGAGCTAGATAGGGCTCTTAAAAATAGCGGAGTCAGGGGATATGGGGAGAAGGCAGGAACGGGGTACTGATTGGGGATGATCAGCCATAGAAACATAGAAAATAGGTGCAGGAGTAGGCCATTCGGCCCTTCGAGCCTGCACCACCATTCAATATGATCATGGCTGATCATCCAACTCAGTATCATGTACCTGCCTTCTCTTCATACCCCCTGATCCCTTTAGCCACAAGGGCCACAATAGCCAATGAACTGGCCTCTACTACCTTCTGTGGCAGAGAATTTCAGAGATTCACCACTCTCTGTGTGAAAAATGTTTTCCTCATCTCGGACCTAAAAGATTTCCCCCTTATCCTTAAACTGTGACCCCTTGTTCTGGACTTCCCCAACATCGGGAACAATCTTCCTGCATCTAACCTGTCCAACCCCTTAAGAATTT
Organism: Leucoraja erinaceus; assembly: GCF_028641065.1. Lineage (NCBI taxonomy): Eukaryota > Metazoa > Chordata > Chondrichthyes > Rajiformes > Rajidae > Leucoraja > Leucoraja erinaceus. The sequence goes on along the minus strand of NC_073387.1, from coordinate 55,531,931 downwards.
TGTAAGTTTCTATAAGATCCCCCCTCAATCTTCTAAATTCTAGCGAGTACAAACCGAGTCTATCCAGTCTTTCTTCATATTAAAGTCCTGACATCCCAGGAATCAGTCTGGTGAACCTTCTCTGTACTCCTTCAATGGCAAGAATGTCCTTCCTCAGATTAGGAGACCAAAACTGTACGCAATACTCACACTTTAGACCCTGTACAACTGCAGTAAAACCTCCCTGCTCCTATACTCAAATCCTTTTGCTATGAATGCTAACATACCATTCGCCTTCTTCACTGCCTGCTGCACCTGCATGCCTACTTTTAATGACTGGTGTACCATGACACCCAGGTCTCGTTGCATCTCCCCCTTTCCTAATCGGCCACCATTCAGATAAACGTCTACTTTCCCGTTTTTGCCACCAAAGTGGATAACCTCACATTTATCCACATTATACTGCATCTGCCATGCATTTGCCCACTCACCCAGCCTATCCAAGTCACCTTGCAGTCTCCTAGCATCCTCCACACAGCTAACACTGCCCCCCAGCTTTGTGTCATCCGCAAATTTGGAGATGTTGCATTCAATTCCCTCGTCCAAATCATTAATATATATCGTAAATAGCTGGGGTCCCAGCACTGAGCCTTGCGGTACCCCACTAGTCACTGCCTGCCATTCTGAAAAGGACCCGTTTACTCCCACTCTTTGCTTCCTGTTTGCCAGCCAGTTCTCTATCCACATCAATACTGAACCTCCAATACCGTGTGCTTTAAGTTTGTATACTAATCTCTTATGTGGGACCTTGTCGAAAACCTTCTGAAAGTCCAGATATAACACATCCACTGGTTCTCCCTTATCCACTCTACTAGTTACATCCTCGAAAGATTCTATAAGATTCGTCAGATATGATTTACCTTTCATAAATCCATGCTGACTTTATCCAATGATTTCACCACTTTCCAAATGTGCTGCTATCCCATCTTTAATAACTGATTCTAGCAGTTTCCCCACTACCGACGTTAGACTAACTGGTCTGTAATTCCCCGTTTTCTCTCTCCCTCCCTTTTTAAAAAGTGGGGTTACATTAGCTACCCTCCAGTCCTCAGGAACTACTCCAGAATCTAAAGAGTTTTGAAAAACTATCACTAATGCATCCACTATTTCTGGGGCTACTTCCTTAAGTACTCTGGGATGCAGCCTATCTGGCCCTGGGGATTTATCAGCCTTTAATCCATTCAATTTACCTAACACCACTTCCCGGCTAACCTGGATTTCACTCAGTTCCTCAATCTCATTTGACCCCCGGACCCCTGCTATTTCCGGCAGATTATTTATTTCTTCCTTAGTGAAGACAGAACCAAAGTAGTTATTCAATTGGTCTGCCATGTCCTTGTTCCCCATGATCAATTCACCTGTTTCTGACTGCAAGGACATTGCAATGATCACATTGAATGGCGATGCTGGCTCGAAGGGCCAAATGGCCTACTCCTGCACCTATTGTCTATTGTCTAATAACACATGCCCACACCTCTAATCAGAAGATGGACACAAAGTGCTGGGGTAACTCAGCGGGCCTGGCAATATCTCTGGAGAGAAGGAACAGGCAGTGTTTCGGCTGGGGCCCTTCTTCAGACTGAGAGTCAGAGGCGAGGGAAACTGGAGGAATGCAAAGATACAAAACTGCTCTGAGCGGCTGTGTGTAGTGTGGTCTCGATTACGATAGAACAGCAGATGCTGGTAAAATCGAAGGCAGGCACAAAACACTGGAGTAACTCAGCGGGTGAGGCAGCATCTATGGTGAGAAGGAATTGGCGACTCGAAACGTCAGCAATTCCTTCTCTCCATAGATGCTGCCTCACCCATTCACTGAGACCTTCTACCCGGTCTCAGTGCATGGAAGTGTTTCCACGCAAGGAATGCGACTGTTGTCTTCTGTATCATTCTTGTGCTTTGGCAGGTAGCCCAAGGGCTGCTAGTGCAGAGATATGAAGCACTGTATTAAATAGCATTGAAGAGGAGCCAGGTGCTTCAGAACATAAGCTTGCTCTTTATTGAAGACTAACAATGACTAACACATGTGGAGATGTAGCATTAGATCACCTGCATACAGTACGTGCCTTACTTACAAACAGATGTACTGCGATCATTTCTTCCTAAAGGGCCTGTCCCACTGTACGAGATAATTCAAGAGTTCTCCCGAGTTTCTCGCTGATTCGAATTCGGAGAATGTCCGTAGCGGGTCCGTAGGAGTTCGTGGATGTCTCGTAGCGGCCCGTACGAGTAAAAAGTAACAATATTTTTCATCACGACATCACACATTTTTCCACAGTGTTGAAAAATGTCACGATTTTACCGGATTTCCCGAGTACCTACCGTTACTCGTACGAGCCGCTAAGAGACATCCACGAACTCCTACGGACCCGCTACGGACATGTTGAAGACGTCCTTCGACTATGTAGAAGACCAGCTACGACTAACTTCGGGAAAATTGGACACTGAATAGTGGAGAGTGAAGACGACCTCCTTCGACTATGATGAAGACTATCTACGACTACCTTCGACTACCCTCGATTACCTACGACTAACATGCCGACCTATTACGACCTACTTCGACTAAACCCTAAACCTACGAGTAAAAGAAATATCGATTTTTTTCCATGGCGACCTATTTTTACTCGCTGGCATTTTTCAGCATGTTGAAAGATACGCCGCGACCTAGCTGAGGCCTCGAGAACGCGGAACCCACTCTCGAGCATGAAGGAGAGTTAAGCCCCTGTCCCACTTTCATGAGTTACTGACGAAATCTCCCGAGTTTTCCCCTTGAATCAAACTCGGAGATGCCGGCCGTAGGTACACGGGGCTATTTGTTTTACTCGTGGACATTTTTCAACATGCTGAAAAAACGTCCCAATTCCCTTGTCAATTCTTCCCTTCCCTCCCGCACCACCCCCTCCCCGGGTACTTTCCGCTGCAACCGCAAGAAATGCAACACCTGTCCCTTCACCTCCCCCCTCGACTCCAGTCAAGGACCCAAGCAATCGTTCCAGGTGCGACAAAGGTTCACCTGCATCTCCTCCAACCTCATCTACTGCATCCTTTGCTCTAGGTGTCAGCTGATTTACATCGGGGAGACTAAGCGTAGGTTGGGCGATCGTTTCGCCGAACACCTCCGCTCAGTCCGCAATAACCAACCTGACCTCCCGGTGGCTCAGCACTTCAACTCCCCCTCCCATTCCCAATCTGACCTCTCTGTCCTGGGTCTCCTCCATTGCCAGAGTGAGCAACAGCGGAAATTGGAGGAACAGCACCTCATATTCCGCCTGGGTTGCTTGCGTCCGGATGGCATTAACATTGAATTCTCCCAATTTTGCTAGCCCTTGCTGTCTCCTCCCCTTCCTTAACCCTCGAGCTGTCTCCTCCCACCCTCCCATCCGCCCGCCCTCGGGCTCCTCCTCCTCCCCTTTTCCTTCCTTCTCCCCCCCCCACCAGTCTGAAGAAGGGTTTCGGCCCAAAACGTTGCCTATTCCCTTCGCTCTATAGATGCTGCTTCACCCGCTGAGTTTCTCCAGCAATTTTGTGTACTCCCGATTTACCTGATGCCCCGAGTACCTACGGCTGGCATTAGGAACCGCTACAAAATATCTACGCTAGGGACTCCTATGGACTCGCTATGAACACTCTCCGAGTTGGAATCAAGGGGAATTCTCCTGAGTAACTCAGGAAAGTGGGACAGGGACGTTACGCAGACCTCCTACGACCTCGTGTCGATCATGCTGCGAGTTACGAGTTGAGGGCAAACTCGCCAGAACTCATGGATTAGGTCGCCCAAGTGGGACAGCCCCTTTAGACTGAACAATCTCAAAGCCAAAGGTATGAGGTAATTGGAAATACAAAGATAAAGCCCAGATAAACAATGGTAAAGCACTATCCAATATTCCAATCGAACAACCTCTACAATTCTGTTGAACTGATATGAAAATAAACATTGGAATCTCAGTCAAAACTGATTATAGTTTCAACGGCACTCAACCGTAAAACACACTTTGCAATTGGCTGTCAACAGCAGAAAATCATCTTCCCCGGACACTTATTATTATTTATTCAAATCGTTTGCTATGTCGCTCTTCCAGGGAGATGCTTAATGCATTTCGTTGTCTCTGTACTGTACACTGACAATGACAATTAAAATTGAATCTGAATCTGAATCTGATTTGTTTTCATTTACATTCGGGTTAATGGGAAAAAAGGTAGGTTGTTTCCAGATCAGAAGTTACTCTTAAGGTCATAAGGAGTAGGAGTAGAATTAGGCCATTCGGCCCATCAAGTATCCTCCACCATTCAATCATGGCTGGTAGATAAAAATGCTGGAGAAACTCAGCGGGTGCAGCAGCATCGATGGAGCGAAGGAAATAGGCAACGTTTCGGGCCGAAACCCTTCTTCAGACTGACTATCTGCAGTTCCTTCTTAAACACATTCAATCATGGCTGATCTGCGAGTGTGGAATTCTCTGCCTCAGAGGGCGGTGGAGGCCGGTTCTCTGGATACTTTCAAGAGAGAGCGAGATAGGGCTCTTAAGGATAGCGGAGTCAGGGGATACGGGGAGAAGGCAGGAACGGGGTACTGATTGTGGATGATCAGCCATGATCACATTGAATGGTGGTGCTGGCTCGAAGGACCGAATGGCCTACTCCTGCATCTATTGTCTATTGTCTACCTCTCCCTCCTAACCCCATTCTCCTGTCTTCTCCCCATAATCCCCGACACCCACACTAACCAAGAATCTATCTATCTCTGCCTTAAAAATATCCTCTGACTTGGCCTCCACAGCCTTCTGTGGCAAAGATTTCCACAGATTCACCACCGTCTGACTAAAGAAATTTCTCCTCATCTCCTTCCTAAAAGAACATCCTTTAATTCTGAGGCTACGACCTCTAGTCCTGGGCTCTCCCACTAGCAGAAACATCTTCTCCACATCCACTCTACACAAGCCTTTCACTATTCTACTGGACTATTCACTAATTTTCACTATTCTACTGGACTATAGGCATCTTGCGTACAGTAAAGGGCCAGTCCCACGAGCATGCGACTCCATGCGGCAAGCACGACCTAACGTGGTCGCTTGAGCCGTACGGCCTCGCGAGGCCGGTCCCACTTCGATCGCCGGAGCCGCATGGAGTTGTGCGGAGCTGGTCCCGACATCGCACGGGGCTCCGAAAAACTGACCGGGTTCATAAATTCCGCGCCGCAGCCGCCTCGACGCTGTACGCACCGTCTCAACGGGCGGGCGCAGCATCTCGACGCACTACGCGGCGCGAACTTCCCGCGGACTTCGCCCGAACTTCGCTCGAACTTCACGTCACTCACTCAACCTCCACGCGGCCCCCGCTTCCGGTTTGGTCGCGCTCGCAGGCCACATGCTCGTGGGACAGGCCCTTAAGGCATCGAGTTGAAACAATCTACCCAAACATTCCTCTTACGTTGCGCGTGATTCAGTTTTCCATTCCTCTTCAAAGGTCTCTCTCTTCCCTCTGCCGCTAGATCTCACTGCCGCAGTCGAATAGGGAACAGCATTTTTTTGATTCAGTTCAGTTCAGTTTCATTTGTCATTTGTAGGTTAACACAGGGTCGACGGTAAAATGTGTTTGACAAGACAACGGGCCACCTCAGCAATAATATTACAAGGGTAAAATTAAGGTAAAAAAAGATAAGATAAAAGTGACATTGGTAGGTAAAAGACAATAATAAATAAAATAATCAACATAGAAACATAGGAAATAGGTGCAGGAGTAGAGGCCATTCGTCCCTTCGAGCCTGCACCGCCATTCAATATGATCATGGCTGATCATCCAACTCCGTATCCCGTACCTGCCTTCTCTCCATACCACCTGATCCCTTTAGCCACAAGGGCCACATCTAACTCCCTCTTAAATATAGCCAATGAACTGGGGCCTCAACTACCCTCTGTGGCAGAGAGTTCCAGAGATTCACCACTCTCTGCGAGAAAAATGTTTTTCTCATCTCAGTCTTAAAGGATTTCCCCCTTATCCTTAAACTGTGACCCCTTGTCCTGGACTTCCCCAACATTGGGAACAATCTTCCTGCATCTAGCCTGTCCAACCCCCTAAGAATTTTGCAAATTTCTATAAGATCCCCCCTCAATCTTCTAAATTCTAGCGAGTACAAGCCGAGTCTATCCAGTCGTTCTTCATATGAAACATCTATGTTTATGAAGGATCTGCAGATGCTGGAAAATCGAAGGTACACAAAAATGCTGGAGAAACTCAGCGGGTGCAGGAGCATCTATGGAGCGAAGGAGATAGGCAACGTTTCGTGCCGAAACATTGCCTATCTCCTTCGCTCCATAGATGCTGCTGCACCCGCTGAGTTTCTCCATCATTTTTGTGTACTTTTAATCAACATCTATGACCGTCTGAAGAAGGGTTTCGACCCGAAACGTTGCCTATCTCCTTCGCTCCATAGATGCTGCTGCACCCGCTGAGTTTCTCCAGCATTTTTGTGTACCTTTAATCAACATCTATGATGCGTTTAGGAGTTCAGAAGCCTGATGGCATGATGGTAAAAACTGTTCTTAAGTCTGGTGGTACGTGCAACCTTGCTCCTGTATCGTCTGCCTGATGGTAACAGGGAGAACAGGCTGCGTGCTGGGTGGCTGTGGTCTTCGATGATGCCGCGTGCCTTCCGCGGGCACCGCCGGTGGCAAATGTCCTGAGTGGCCGGGAGACAGATGTGCTGTGTGCTGTGTGCCGCCTTCACCACTCTGTGTAGTGATGTGCTGCTGTGGGCAGGAACAGTTCCCATACCAGACTGCGATGCAGCCTGTCTGCAGCCTCTCCATGGTGCAACTGTTGAAGTTTGTGAGGATGCTGGCGTTCGTGACAAATTTCCTCAGTCTTCTCAGGTAAAAGAGCCACTGGCGGGCTGTGTCTGCGTGCAGTGTCCAAAAGAGATTCAGATTCAGATTCAATCATTATTTTCATTGTGCAGTGTACAGTACAGAGCCAACGAAATGAAGTTAGCATCTCACCCAGAAGAGCGAGCATAGAATAATGAGAAATAAATATATATACATACAGTAGAAGTAGTAGTGCAGTTTTTCTGGGGGAAGGAGGGTCCGGGGGAGGGAGGTGGAGTGTCTGACAATCACCAAGGTGCAGAGTTGAGTAATGTAACAGCCGCCGGGAAGAAGATGTTCCTCGACCTGCTGGTTCAGCAACGGAGAGACCTGTAGCGCCTCCCAGATGGTAGGAGGGTAAACAGTCCATGGCTGGGGTGAGAGCAGTCCTTGGCGATGCTGAGCGCCCTCCGCAGACAACGCTTGCATTGGACAGACTCAATGGAGGGGAGCGAGGAACCGGTGATGCGTTGGGCAATTTCCACCACCCTCTGCAATGCCTTCCGGTCGGAGACAGAGCAGTTGCCGTACCATACTGTGATGCAGTTGGTAAGGATGCTCTCGATGGTGCAGCGGTAGAAGTTCACCAGGATCTGAGGAGACAGATGGACCTTCTTCAGTCTCCTCAGGAAGAAGAGACGCTGGTGAGCCTTCTTGATCAGAGTTGAGGTATTGTGGGTCCAAGAGAGGTCATCGGAGATGTTGACTCAGTGATTTCACACAGAGAGTGGCGAGTCTCTGGAACTCTCCGCCACAGAAGCTAGTTGAGGCCACAGTTCATTGGTTATATTTAAGAGCGAGTTAGATGTGGCCCTTGTGGCTAAAGGGATCTGGGGATATAGAGAGAATGCAGGGATGGGATACTGAGTTGGATGATCAGCCATGATCATATTGAATGGCGGTGCAGGCTCGAAGGGCCGAATGGCCTACCCCTGCACCTATTTGTTTCTATGTGCACACCGAGGAACTTGAATCTGCTGGCCCTTTCAACCTCAGCATCACCGATGTGGATGGTGAGGCGGCCCCTTTGGTCCACGATCATCATCTCTTTAGTTTTGCTGACATTGAGAGAGAGGATATTTTCCTGGGCACCAGCTGTTTAGTTTCTCTACCTCCTCTCTTTACCGGAGGAATCACGAAAATTCCCGCTGAATTACTCTCAGACGACTGAACACATGTTTCCAAAACCCCTCGTCGAGACTTCAGAGGCAAGAAAAACAAGAGAGAAACATGCAACGCTTTTCCAAAAAAAAACGAATTCTACATCCTGCGAGGCGGAGGAAGGCAGCTGCTTTTCTACTCTTGGCTGGCATGGGTTGTCTGAAGCGCTGGTATTAAATGCAGGCAGCTGAACACTAATTAATCTGTTGGAATTGATCTAGCCTTAATTGGACATGCTTACAAAGACCAGTGGGAGATATCCATGTGCCAGAGCACAGACATATTGGCTTTCTGCTCTCCTCTCTCTGAAATACTTGGAACGGGATTTATACACTTTCCAATATAGGCTTCTTTTAAAATGACAAAGTACTGTTTTACAAAGGACTGTTTACAGAGGACTTAATGGTCTTTAAGACGGATGTTTCCAGCAGTACTTTCCTTCATTAGTTTAGTTTAGTTTAGAGACACAGCTCGGAAGTAGACCATCTAGTCCGTGGAGGTCATAGAAACATAGAAACATAAAAAAACAGGCGCAGGAGTAGAGGCCATTCGACCCTTCGAGCCTGCACCGCCATTCAATATGATCATGGCTGATCAACCAACTCAGTATCCTGTACCTGCCTTCTCTCCATACCCGCTGATCCCTTTAGCCACAAGGGCCACATCTAACTCCCTCTTAAATATAGCCAATGAACTGTGGCCTCAACTACCTTCTGTGGCAGAGAATTCCACAGATTCACCACTCTCTGTGTGAAAAATGTTTTTCTCATCTCGGTCCTAAAAGATTTCCCCCTTATCCTTAAACTGTGTGACCCCTTGTCCTGGACTTCCCCAACATCGGGGGACAATCTTCCTGCATCTAGCCTGTCCAACCCCTTAAGAATTTTGTAACTCGTTGAGGAAGGCTCTATAACCCCATTTAAATGAAATTTGGACAGGTAAAGATTGAGGATGTCGGCCAAATGCGGGCAAATTGAACAAGCTGAGTGGAGGTATCTTGGTCTGCATGGACCAGTTGGACCTGCTTCATAGGCCCGAGTCTATGATTCTATGACGATGACTCTGAGCTATCTTCGATGGGCTATCTTGGCCGGCATGGATGGGTTGGGCCGAAGGGCCAGCTTCCACCCTGTATGAGTCTATGATGATGACTGACTTAGATGGGGCATCTTGGTTGAAATGTCCCCGACTTGCGACTTGGCCCTTCACTCGCACGCACGCAACCCCACGGCTTTCTTTCCCATTTCTATTTTTCGATGCACATCTTTTGAACTGAAATCTTGCCCGTAGCCCGTGCCCTGGCCGAACTGCTTGCGTCTTGTGTTATTTCCCTTCCATGTTCCCTCTCGGATGCTGAAAATGCTCATCACTCTTTGGCCATGAAAGAAGGCAGGTAATTAGACCATCAGCCGCCAGTGTAGATCATGTAACAATGTGTGGGCGTCAGTAACAATCAGTCTTGTCAATGACTCCCCACAGGTCACCTATTCACTGGCGAGAAAATATTATTGCTCTTTGTGCACTGACGAGTTACAGAAAGCATTCCATTCTCTTTTAAAGTCCAGCTCTTTAAAGTTGTGCAAGAGCGCACCAAGTGACTTTTGATCAGTTTACTGACAATGCTCTCGTGACCTGGGTCCAATGTCAACTTGCGTACATTGGTTTAAATGGGACATCTTTCTCTTAATAGACAAAAGGTGCAGGAGTAGGCCATTCGGCCCTTCGAGCCAGCACCGCCATTCAATGTGATCATGGCTGATCATCCCCAATCAGTACCCCGTTCCTGCCTTCTCCCCATATCCCCTGACTCCGCTATCTTTAAGAGCCCAATCTAGCTCTCTCTTGAAAGCATCCAGAGAACCTGCCTCCACCGTCCTCCGAGGCAGAGAATTCCACAGACTCGCCACTCTCTGTGAGAAAAAGTGTTTCCTCGTCTCCGTTCTAAATGGCTCACCCCTTATTCTTAAACTGTGGCCCCTGGTTCTGGACTCCCCCAACATCGGGAACATGTTTCCTGCCTCTAGCGTCTCCAAACCCGTAACAATCTTATATGTTTCAATGTGGCAGAAGAGAGACAAGCGGTTGGAGTCGAGAGCGTTTCGATTTTTTCGGTGACTGCCGGTATAATTGACTGACATATCAGGTCACCGACAAATTTGCGGCATGACGCTGCGTGATGACGTATTGACGTGCGGCGTTTTTTCAAGTGTCGCAACATTTTTTTGTCGCCGCTGGATTTTGAAAGTTTCGAAATCTTTTGGCGACACCGATATACGACGCCGGCAGTCGCCGAAAAAAGTTGCCAAGTGGGACGGGCCCTTTATTCGCAACAGCAGAACAGGTCGTAAGGTCGTAAAGCGATTCGAGCAGAAATAAGCCAATTGACTTCTCCATTTAATCATGGCTGATCTATCTCTCTCCCCCCCCAACCCCACTCCCCTGCCTTCTCCCCATAACCCCCAACATACTGTAAACACACCACATGATAAACAAAAAATAAATAAATTAGTCATAGTGATACAGCGTGGAAACAGGCCCTTCGGCCCAACTTGCCCACACCGGCCAACAGGCCCCGGCTACACTAGTACCACCTGTCTGTGTTTGGTCCACATCTCTCTAAACCTGTCCTATCCATGTTCCTGTCTGCTGTCTGCTGTATTCTATATTCTACCTGTATCAGGGCTGCCAATGTTGGGTGAGGATTGGGAGGGAGAAATTGCAAGAGACCAAGCCCGAGGGAGTGCAGTGACCGAGGAGGGTAGGGGGGGGAGAGGGTACAATCTGGTGCATACTGTAGCGAGTCTTTTAACTTACACTTGAATGCAAAATTTATGCTTTAAATTGGATTAGCTATGAATAAGGTTAGGCTAAATTACATTCCTAACTACATTCCACAGTAGAGCCAGGCTCTGATCAACAGGTGCAGCACATGAACGATCTCAGTGTATTCATGTATGGAAATCAGATCATAATCAAGCACTTGGGCCATGTTGACCAACCTGGGTCTCATTGCCCACCGGGTACTATTCCTGACCCTGACTCCAGTTGCATACCTTCTCTCATTCCTGACCCTGAGTCCAGCCTTATACCTGGCCCCCTATTCTACCCTGATCATAGCTGCTTACCTGCTTAGGTTCCCAGTGCTGAACACTCCCATTGTCCCAGCTTTGACTGCACACCTAGTACTATTCCAGACCTTGATGCTGGATGCACACTTGGCCTTGCTCCTAGCCCCTCTGCACTGACAATATATCTGGCCCACACATAAAGCCCCATATCTGACCCCCTGGACTTAACCTATAACGTTCAAGTCCACAGGTGCTTATCTAATGCAGGAATCTTTTATGGGGCACTTCACGGACCAAATTTTGGATAACAAAATCTGCTACATCCATTGGCTTCCTTGTTATCTAACATGCTAGTTACTTTGTCAAAGAAGTCATCAATTGGTTGAACACAATTTCTCATCCATAAAATTATACTCACTCAGCTGTATAAGTATTCTGTTACCATTTCCTTCATTTTCCTAACAAACTGTCCTGAAGTCATTTTCACCCTCAATATTTTAAGTAATTTGCTGTCTTCCTCTCAGCTGGAACTTTTCCGAAATGCAATGTCAAATAACTATATATTTAAGCAATAATATCCTATTTAATGTGATGTTGAGAGTACATCATATTTTCTGTGGTATTCATAACACAACAATGATAAAAAGATCTTTGTTTTGATTGCACCAACCAACATGCATACATTATTATACTACAGTTAATATGTACCGAGGGTAAATTTTTGTTCCAATGCTCCCCATTCCCAAGTACTTTTACATTGAAGTGATTGAAATCCAAGTGAAGTTTAAATGGCATCAAAAAAATAAAACCTCCGGAATGGATGATATTCATTATGTGGTTGGTTGGAGTCAGTATCAGCACAATTACTATATTAAACTTTGAATTGTCAGATGTCCTAGTTCAAGCTAAAACTAAAGACAAATAATAACGTCCTCACACATTCCCCTGCAAGTATCTCTGTCACTCCTTTAAAATATGCCCCTTCTTTGAACAAGCTCTTAAACATTGCATCTGAATCAGTTTCCATCTGATTATACTCCCTGAAGATGTTCATCTACGTGTTCAATTAATAAAACAATGAGATTGAGGACATTTCTATTCAACCTGTTAAAAGAATTTGGAGATGGGGTGGTTTAGAAATAATCAGTGAGGTAAACAAACATAATAGTTGAGTGGCAAATGACAATAGTGCTACCTTCCCTGATGGAAATAATGGGTTATCGGGGCTGTATGTTGTGACAGACAGCCCGACACCTTGCATGTCATTTTAATATTACACTTATCCCATCCCCCTGGATATTCCAAATTAATAAATTAAGGTTTTGCCAACTAATTACAAATCAGGCTAATTACAAACCAATAACACTAGCCAACTCCGAAACATGAAGCGCTGTGCATTGGGATCCAGACATCACGGACAACTGGCCTCAGTTCCCCGCTCACATCTGGCAGTACTCTCCGTCTGAACCAAGAGCCACAGAATGTTTATGAAAGTGGGGGAGCTGAGCGATCACTGATCACTGGTCTTGGGGGTACCCGGGGAGGGAGTGGAGCGACCCAGTGGGGGGGAGGGTGTGGGAGGGGGGTGCCTGGTAGGGATCCCCAGGGTAGGGACCTTTTGAAATTTGATGGATTAAAATCATGTTTTAGTGCATTGTAGAAGTATGATTTCAATGTTTTTAGTTTGAAGTATTTTTAAGAGGTAACTTTTTAAGGAAGGAGTAACATTTTCCACACAAAGGGCGGTGGGTGTATGGAACAAGCTGCCAGAGGAGGTAGTTGAGGCAGGGACCATCCAAACATTTGAGAAACAGTTAGACTGATACATGGATAGGACAGGTTTGGAGGGATATGGACCAAAAGCAGGTAGCGTAGCTGGGACATGTTGGCGTGTGTGGGCATGTTGGGCCGAAGGGCCTGTTTTCACACTGTATCACTCTATGACTACATTATACCTCCACCATGCATGAATGCTTCAAAATCAAGTAGTCGAGTTTTATTACCATATACTCAAGCATAGAAACATAGACAATAGGTACAGGAATAGGCCATTCGGCCCTTCAAGCCAACACTGCCATTCAATATGATCATGGCTATTCATCTAAAATCAGTACATCTTTCCTGATTTTTCTCCATATCCCTTGATTTTGTTAGCCCCAAGAACTAAATCTAACTCTCTCTTGAAAACATCCAGTGAATTGGCCTCCACTGTCTTCTGTGGCAGAGAATTCCACAGATTCACAAATTTCTGGGTGAAGAAAGTCTGTCCTCATCCAAGTCCTAACTGCCCCCCCCCCCCTTTTTTCTTAAACTGTGACCCCTGGTTCTGAATTCCCCCAACATCGGGAACATTTTTCCTGCAGTTACAGTAAGTGAAAATCCAGCAGGCAAGCAGGATGCTTTCACCAACCACCCCCATTTGAAGGCCACTATCTTCCACTGCTTCAACCCAGTGCTTGGTACCTACTTCCAGCAGCCACTGGTTGTCCTCCAGGATGCACCGAGCCACAGCCTGATCCATGCCGGTCACCAGGGCAAATTTGGCACAGAGACTCTCACGGCAGCGTCGCAACGCTTCCGACGAACGTCTGGGACTTTTGCACTGAGGCTGCTCCATGGCTGGAGCTGCAGCGAGCGACTCGCCAGCCCCCCCAAACACTAACCAGCCCCGACTCCACGTCTGCATCTGCCCCCGCCACTCATCCCTCCCTCATCCCCACCACCCCCGGCCCATGCAGTTGATATTAGTTTTGAAATTCTGGTTGATCACAGGACTGCTCACGACAGAGCGTGAGAAATTCTGTGATCAGCGTGAGAGTGTGAGAATTTGGTGAAATGCGTGATTCTCACGCTCAATGCGTGAGAGTTGGCGGCTCTGCTGTATTCTGCTCTTAACATGAAGTAATGAGCAGACGCTGGTTTATACCGAAGTGCTGCTGGAGTAACTCAGCGGGTCAGGCAGCATCTCTGGAGGAAAAATAATGGGTGACAATTCGGGTCGGCATTCGGCTTCAGGCTGAAAGTAGAGGGGAGGGAACTGGAGGTGAGAAAAGGCCAGGAATGGCAGATGTTGGTTTACAAAAAAAGACACAAAGTGCTGGACTAACTCAGCGGGTCTGGAGAACATGGATAGGTCCTGCTTTGGGTTGGGACCTTTAGCTGACGATGGGGTGATCGATGGACAGTGTGGAGTCGGTGGGCACGAGGGCCTGTTTCCATATTGTGTCTCTAAACAAAACTCCACGTAAATGCAATCAAGTCATGTTCAAATATAATGGGTTTGGTTTAGAGATGCAGCATAGAAACAGGTCCCTTTGGCCCACCGAGTCCACACTGACCATCGATGGCCCGCTCACACTAGTTCTATGTTATCCCATTTTCTCATCCACTCCTTACACACCAGAGGCAAATTACAGAGGCCAATTAACCTACAAACCCGAACGTCTTTGGTATAGAACGCTGGGGGAGATACAGAATACAGAATATAGTTCTCAGCACATCAGGTCCAAAGAGAAAATGAGTGAGCTTATAGCTGAGGATTTTATCAGCAAACTCACCAGAAGACAATAATTGGCTTCTCACACAGCGAGGACTTGTCACTTTTCAGCAGGTAACACCAGTTGCATCGTATAACGCTGAATGGCATGTGGACATCTCTGCCTGATTCAGACCTATCCGAGTGGGCTGATGCCTTGTTGAAATGTCAAAGCAATGATTAGCAGACGAGGCTTGAGCAGTACAGAGAAAGCTCTGTGTTGTTCTCCAACGCACACACACACACACACACACACACACGCTGATTAGAGTGCAGGCATTTGCTGCCTTCCCCATGAAGGCTGATCCCCACTGTAAATACACTTGTACGGAGCTATGTTTTAGCCGCTGAGCTCGCATTTCATTTCTGCCCATACAAGGATGAAAGGAATCGAACCGAGTAACACAGGGAGAACACTCACTGAGATGGTGGAATGACAATTGAGCTCCACCCTGTGGAAGTTATTTTAGTTTAGTTTAGAGACACAGCGCAGAAACAGGCCCTTCGGCCCACCGAAGTCCGTGCCGACCAGCGATCCCCGCACGCTAACACTATCCTACACACTAGGGACAACTTACAGTATTATGCCCCTGTCCCACTAAGGAAACCAGAACGGAAACCTCTGGAGACTTTAAGCCCCACCCAAGGTTTCCGTGCGGTTCCTGGAGGTTGCAGGTGGTTGCCGGAGGTTGCAGGTAGTGGAAGCAGGTAGGGAGACTGACAAAAAACCTCCGGGAACCTCCAGGAACGGCACGGGAACCTTGGGTGGGGCGCAAAGTCTCCAGAGGTTTCCGTTCAGGTTTCCTAAGTGGGACTGGTGTAACGGGTATAGCTTGGACCCAATAGCAGCACAGAATCAGGCAGGTATAATTGGTAATGAACCTTATTACGATACTGTAACACAGAGTAGTAACACAGGAATGGGTACACCGTACTCACACAGAGGCTCAGGATTGAGAGAGGGTTCCAAAGAGGGGCAGGCAGGAGACGTAGTCGGGGTAGCGGAAGGTCCGGTAACCAGGAGATCCAACACACGATGCAAACAAACCAGCGAGGGACAGACGAAAGGAGAGTCGAAGCCAGGCAGGAAGTCGAGGAGCCGTTGCAGGGATACACCAAACAGCCCAGGAGAGAGGCAGACAGAAACCAGGAGGTACGGGGCGAAGGCCGTGGTCGGGGACAGAAGGCTGAGGTGCTATCCGGGAAGACGACAGGACGGAATGGTCAGGGGCAGGCAGGTTCGAATCCGTGTAGGCAGTCGGGAAATCGCTGGAGAGTCTTGCATGAATGCTGAGAACAATCTGGCACTGTGTGAATGGTGAGGAGAGTCTATATACCGGGTTAATTGGTGATCAGAGGCAACTGAGTGCAACAGGTGAGGAGAGTTGGGCTGATGAGAGGGGAGTGGCAGGCAGGCAGGTGAGGAGAAGGAGGGACCGGTGGAAAAGTACTGAGAGGTGAAGTGGATGAGAATGAGGAGAGG
Source organism: Leucoraja erinaceus (assembly GCF_028641065.1). NCBI lineage: Eukaryota > Metazoa > Chordata > Chondrichthyes > Rajiformes > Rajidae > Leucoraja > Leucoraja erinaceus. Next base: position 55,515,785 of record NC_073387.1, on the reverse strand, counting down.
GCAGACTGTGACAACTGGGGCATTACAAAGGCCAATTCGCTGATAAACCTGTACGTCTTTGTAGTGTGGGAGGAAACCGGAGCACCCCGGAAAAAATTCACGCAGGTCACGGGGAGAACATACAAACACCGTGTAGACAGCACCCGTAGTCAGGATTGAACCCGGGTCTCTGTTGCTGTGAGGCAGCAACTCTACTGCTGTGCCACCGTGCCGGCCGCTACCAAATGCTATTTGATAGCATGTTTAGCTGCTCAGAATGATTACTGGCACAGCTAACTATAGGGACATCAGGCAAGAGGTACAGAAGTGTGAAAACGCACACCTCCAGATTCAGGGACAGATTGTTATCAGGCATCTGAACCATCCTATCACCAACTAGAGAGCGGTCCTGACCAGGGCCGTCTTAACACATGGGCAGTTGCCCAGCGCCCCACGAGCATAGGGGCCACGCTAATCTATGTATTGTAGAATGTTATTGTAGAACATGAAAACGGAGAAGAACATGGCAAGTGCATGACGGCATATTTGATTCGGCATAAAGAAACTGGAAGTGTAGGGGCCCCAGTGCACTGCTTTGCCCGGGGGCCTAGAATGCTGTTAAGACCGCCCTGGTCCAGACATCCCATCTACCTTATTGGAGAACCTCGTACTATCTTTAAATTGGACGTTACCTTGCACTAAACGTTATTCCCTTTTTCCTGCTCTGCACACTGTCGACGGCTCTATTGTAATCATTAGAGCCAGGATTTTGCCATGAATGCTGTAAGTACCTTTTCATGCCTTTTTTGATGATTTCACCAAGATAATGCCTTTTTCACAATCGAAGCCTAAATCAGCCTTTTTTTGGCCATTTTGCTAAATGGTTGTGGTATTTTCTCTAATTGTACCATGATCACAATGACATTTTCTTTGTTAACACATTAATATTAATAAGTTATTATTAACGTGTTAACATAGTATAACTTACAAGAATGTTTCCACCACCGGGGCAAAACCGGGGGCGCCACTGTCGGTCATTCATTCGTTCATGCCACTGCCCGCTGGTTCAGTCTTCTCCAAGATCTATTTAAGAAAGAACTGCAGATGCTGGAAAAATCGAAGGTAGACAAAAAAATGCTTGAGAAACTCAGCGGGTGAGGCAGCATCTATGGAGAGAAGGAATAGGCGACATTCCGGGTTGAGACCCTTCTTCAGGCTGATGTGGGGGGGGGGCAGGAAAAAGAAAGGAAGAGACGGAGACAGTAGGACTAGAAGGAAAGCTGGGAAGGGTGAGGGGGAGGAGGGAGAAGACAAGGACAATCTAAAATTAAATAAGTCAATGTTGATACCACTGGGGTGCAAACTACCCAAGCGAAATACCCAAGCTTGTCTCCTCACTACATTTATTTCTGGCTCCAGTTGCAAATCTGAGTTTTCGAATGATCTGTGTAAGGCATTCATTGATGCTGGAATTCCACTGTGGAAATTGGAAAACAAATCTCTCAAAGGTTTTTTAGAGAAATACACAGAGGAACATATACCAAGCGAGTCATCATTGCGGAAAAATTATGTTGACAGCAAATTCAACATTACTGTGCAGAAAATTAGAGATTAAGTTGCTTGCAACACAACATGGATCTCAATAGACTAGACAACAGATGCTGTGGGGAGATGTGTTTCCAATGTGGTCATCGGAAGTATTGGAGAAGTCAAACAGCTCAACCATTGCTCAGTTGTTTACATCTTCACTTGCTGTACCTTGGCCAGAAGGTATAAAACATGCGAACGTTCTTCTGTTTGTGACTGATGCAGCTCTGTACATGAAAAAAGCTTCTCGTAAAGTTTTATTCCCCAAAATGTTGCATTTGACATGCTTAACACAAGGACTTCATAGAGTTGTCAAGTACATATGTAGCTTGTTTCCAAATGTTGGTCGCCTAGTTTCCAATGTCAAGAAAATCTTCCTCAAAGCACCGTCACGTGTGCAGTTGTTCAAGGAAATGATACCCGAGATTCCGCTACCTCCTCAGCCCGTTTTGACCAGGTTTTGACTAGGTGGGATACATGAATCTCTGTTGTACTCTACTATGCTGCAAATTTTGAAAGATAAAATAAATCGTCAACTTTTTTGAAATCATACAGAAAAAAGTCCCTCCACTGCGATCTTGTGGTTATTGCTTCCAATTTTGCAAACTTCCCACAAGCTATCACTTCCCTTGAGAAACATGGTGAAACGTTAGTAAATAACTTGCAGGTTTTCAACAAAGTAACTGACGATATCCGTAAAATTCCTGGCGATGCAGGTAAAGGTATACAAGGAAAATGTGAGCGAGTGATTTTAGCTAACACAGATCTTGAATAAATACAAAACATAGCTAAAGTTCTCAAAGGTAGTTGTAATGCACACGATATCGACATGAATATAGAGTCTGTAGCTTGTTTCGGGTATGCACCAGTGACCTCGTAGAAAGACGTTTTTCACAACTGAAGCATATTCTGCCTGACAGACGGCAATTTAACATCAGATAATTTGGAAAAAAATGCTAATAATTTTGTGCAACTAGGCAACTTTGGTCATTTAATGTAGAATACCTTTATATTATCATTTTTAACCATATTTTGGTGGTGGAAATAAATGCTTTTTTTATGCCTTTTTTGGTTAACATGCCTTTTTTGTGCGTTTTTTGTAATTTTATTTTGCCTGCCTATTTGAGAGTTTTTTAGCGCCTAAACATCCTGGCTCTAGTAATCATGAATAGTCGTCTCGCAGAGTGAATAACACGCGATAAACAGCTTTTCACTGTACCTCAGTACACTTAACACTAATAAACTAAACTAAGCTAACTGCTGGAGTAACTCAGCGGGTCAGGCAGCATCTCTGGAGAACATGGATAGGCAAGGTTTTGGGCATTACTCCAGCAATTTGCATCTATCTTTGGCATAAACCAGCATCTGCAGTTCCTTCCTGCACATTTTGTTAAACCAAGGAGATACCAGCGAACAGCAGGGAGCATGCGATGAAAGATACAAAACGCCAGAGTAACTCAGCGGGACAGGCAGCATCTCTGGAGAACATGGAATGGGCGATGTTTCAGGTCGAGACCCTTCTTCAGACTGATGTTAGGGGAGTAAGACGGGTGAGGAGAACTGGGAAGGGGGAGGGGATGGAGAGAGAGAGAGAGGGAAAGCAAGGGTTACTTGAAGTTAGAGAAGTCAATGTTCATACCGCTGGGGTGTAAGCTACCAAGCGAAATATGAGGTGCTGCTCCTTCAATTTGCGCTGGGCCTCACTCTGGCAATGGAGGAGGCCCAGGACAGAAAGGTCAGTGTGGGTATGGGAGGGGGAGTTAAAGTGCTGAGCAACGGGGCGATCAGGTCGGTTCGGGTTGTCTGAGCGGAGGTGTTGAGCGAAACGATCGCCAAGCCTGCGCTTGGTCTCACCGATATACAGGAGATACAGGATACACCGTCTCTTCACTCTATCTATTCCCCCTCATGGTTTTGCACTGGTCTCTGTGCGATGTATTAACCACAGTCCAGCATTAACCACTGTATTTAATCACGTGATGCCCTTAATGAGGTAAATTTGACTAATTGTGCGCCCATTGTAATGGTTAATTGGACTACTCTTGAGGGGCAGTAAATGTCATTAGCTGCGTGATTTGCTTCTGTGAGGCTCATCCGACTAACATCTAATTTTTGCTGTACAATTTCAGCTGCTAATTAAGATTAGTTTATATGGCTCATTAATACTGTTTAAAAGAACACATGTATCCATCAACCAGTGACAATAGAGATTGTATCCACTTTCCTGGGCATTAGTATTGTACGGAGCATTTATGATCATTATTAGATGAGATCATTTGAACATGAACACAATTAGACAGTCATATCGTGATACAGCATAGAAACAGGCCCTTCACTGAGAGCAAGCACGCAGGTACAACCACGGCCGGCCCTAGGCCAATTGGACCGATTTTTCCCAATTGGGCCCAGCGTTAATTTTCCGTATTTCATATGGAAATACAAATTCGCTTTGGTAAATAAAGATTTAAAAAAAACATTCACCAACACGGATTTTTTTTACAAAACTTACATGGTTTTGTACATGGAATACAAGCGCTGTACGACTATCAGACACAAACGATGTGTTAACGACTGTAGCACTTGTGTTAACAAGTAGTTAACAAGTAGTTATCCAATGCGTCATCAATGCATGGATCCCCATTCCTCAGTAAATGTGTAATTGTGTTTTAGAAGTATTAATGATGCTGCGTTCCTTTGAATACAATTCCCGTGGCGTCAGTAACACCTCTTCAAAACATAATTACATTTTACTCAGGAATGTAGATTGATGCATTCATGACACATTGAATTTCTTAAAACTCACCATCATGAGCAAAGATCTTATAGCTCCAGCTCCACTATAAGATCTTTGATCATGAGTGAGAACTTCTTGGTCTGCAGCAGGTTAGTCATTCAATTTGCCTGCCAACCCACGTTGTGTCTCTCTGTCTTTCGCTCTCTCCCTCCCTCTCTCTCGCGTGCGCGCTCTCTCTCTCTCCCGTTCCCCACCACTCTCTCTTGCTCTCTCGGCATTCCCGGAATCATTGACGTTTTGCAGTATACATAAATGCTGGAGAAACTTAGCGGGCGAGGCAGCATCTACGGAGCGAAGGGAATATGCAACGTTTCGGGTCGAAATCCTTCTTCAGACCCGGCTATTTCCTTCGCTCCATAGATGCTGCCTTACACCCGCTGAATTTCTCCAGCATTTTTGTCTACCTTCGATTTTCCAGCATCTACAGTTCCTTCTTAGACGTTTCTTAGAAAGGATTTGAGTATAGGAGCAGGGAGGTTCTACTGCAGTTGTACGGGGTCTTGGTGAGACCACACCTGGAGTATTGCGTACAGTTTTGGTCTCCAAATCTGAGGAAGGACATTATTGCCATAGAGGGAGTGCAGAGAAGGTTCACCAGACTGATTCCTGGGATGTCAGGACTGTCTTATGAAGAAAGACTGGATAGACTTGGTTTATACTCTCTAGAATTTAGGAGATTGAGAGGGGATCTTATAGAAACTTACAAAATTCTAAGGGGTTGGACAGGCTAGATGCAGGAAGATTGCTCCCGATGTTGGGGACGTCCAGGACAAGGGGTCACAGCTTAAGGATAAGGGGGAAATCCTTTAAAACCGAGATGAGAAGAACTTTTTTCACACAGAGAATGGCGAATCTCTGGAACTTTCTGCCGCAGAGGGTAGTTGAGGCCAGTTCATTGGCTATATTTAAGAGGGAGATAGATGTGCCCCTTGTGGCTAAGGGGATCAGAGGGTATGGAGAGAAGGCAGGTACGGGATGCTGAGTTGGATGATCAGCCATGATCATATTGAGTGGCGGTGCAGGCTCGAAGGGCCGAATGGCCTACTCCTGCACCTAATTTCTATGTTTCTATGTTCTGTAGTGATGGCTGCATCTGCGGTTCCTATCTGTTGGGGGGGTTGGGGGAGGGGAGGGGGGGGAGAGAGGGGGAGAGAGTCCTGGCCCGTGGCGGCTCCTGATAACTGATATGTTCCCTCCGCGGGTGCTGCCTTGCCCGCTGAGTTCCTCCAGCACTCTGTTTTTTGTTTGGCTCTGAAGTTGAAGGTGGACCTCCCTTTGTCTACCTTCAACTCCCTGTCTGTGGTGGCTCAGCGGGACGGGCAGGGGCTCTGGGGAGAGGGTTGCAGTTCGGATCGAGACCCTTCTTCAGACACTCACTAGCACTCTCACCGACGAGAGTTCAGCTCAGTGTGAAGAAGGGTCTTCTCTCCAGAGTCGCTGCGCTGCCTGTCCTGCTGAGCTACTCCAGCTTTTGTCTATCTTCAATTTCAGAATTAGATAAAATTGCAGACTTGATTTTTAAAATCTTAAAATTTTGTAAGATTGCTGGAAAATGTACCTGCACCTTGGAGGCCGAAGGTTCGGTTGTTAGCCAAGAAGGATAGACTTTGTTATCCCTCAGTACAGCAACATCAGGAACGATGTTACTATACTGAATTATGGCCAAGTCTATCCCTCATTGAGAGGAGCTGATGGGAAGCGGTTGTACAGTGGGAAGGGGGGGGGGGGTGGGGGAGTTCCTTTCACAGCGTGTGGGTAGTCTGTCCAGAGGTAAAGTTGCGGGGAGGGCAGGAGGGTTGAGAAGGAGGGATCGGCCAGGGATCATCCAGCTCAAGAGCGGGTCAGCGGGCGATAGATAACAGAACAGCAGGCAGTGGAGCTTACTCCACGTGTCAGTCTGAGTAACCTCCACCGCCCGCTGTGATGTTATCCATCGCCCGCTGACCCACTCCGCTCTATGATTTTTTGCTCTTGAGCTGGTCCCCTCACTGTTCAGACGGAGAGCACTGCCAGAGGTGAGCGGGCCGGCAGAAGGTGCTGAGATGGCAGTCGGTTCCGCTGGCCGGTGATGGAGGCCGCTCGTAGCCACACGAGCGGCTTCCCTCCCCGGCCACAATGCGGTGGAACCCGGAGCGCCGCGGCAGCAGTGAGTTAGCGTTACCGGCATGAACCCGACCCCCTCCTTCTCAACGCTCCTTCCCTCCCCGCAACTTTAACCCTGGCTAGACTTCCCCCCCCCCACACGCTGTGAAAGGAACTCTCCCCCGAATTGTCATGTAACTCACGATACGCGACTCATTTATAATTATTTATTTATATTTCTACGAAAAATGTTCCCAATAGGGCCCCGCACCTCCTAAGGCCGGCCCTGGGTACAGCAGGCAGTGATGAAAGCTAATGGCATGTTGGCCTTCTTAGCGAGAGGATTTGGGTTTAGGAGCAAAGAGATCCTACTGCAGTTGTACAGGGCCCTGGTGAGACCACACCTGGAGTATTGTGTGCAGTTTTGGTCCCCTAATTTGAGGAAGGACATTCTTGCTATTGAGGGAGTGCAGCGTAGGTTTACAAGGTTAATTCCTGGGATGACAGGACTATCATATGCTGAGAGAATGGAGGGGCTGGGTTTGTATACTCTGAAATTTGGAAGAATGACAGGAGATCATATTGAAAAATGTGATTATTAAGGGTTTGGACATGCTAGAGGCAGGAGGAAAGCTAATGGAGTGTTGGCCTTCATAACAAGAAGATTTCAGTATAGGAGTAAAGAGGTTCTTCTGTAGTTATATAGTGCCCTGTAAGACCACATCTGGAGTATTATGTACAGTTTGTCTCCTAATTTGAGGAAGGACATCCTTGTGATTGAGGCAGTGCAGCGTAGGTTCACGAGACTGATCCCTGGGATGGCAGGACTGTCATATGAGGAAAGATTGAAAAGACTAGGCTTGTATTCACTGGCGTTTAGAAGGATGAGGGGAAGGATCTTATAGAAACATATAAAATTATAAAAGGACTGAACAAACTAGATACAGGAAAAATGTTCCCAATGTTGGGCGAGTCCAGAACCAGGGACCACAGTCTTAGAATAAAGGGGAGGCCATTTAAGACTGAGGTGAAAAAAAACTTTTTCACCCAAAAAGTTGTGAATTTGTGGAATTCCCTGCCACAGAGGGCAGTGGAGGCCAAATCACTGGATGGATTTAAGAGAGAGTTAGATAGAGCTATGGGGGCTAGTGGAGTCAAGGGATATGGGGAGAAGGCAGGCACGGGTTACTGATTGGGGACGATCAGCCATGGTCACAATGAATGGCGGTGCTGGCTCGAAGGGCCAAATGGCCTCCTCCTACACCTATTTTCTATGTTTCTATGAAATGTTCCTTATGTTGGGGGAGTCCAGAACTAGGGGGCACAGTTTAAGAATAAGGCCAAAGCCATTTAGAATGGAGATGAGGAAAAACTTTTTCACACAGAAAGTGGAGCAGGTCACATGGGACAATTTTACAGAACATACAAACTCAGTACAGGCAGCACCCGTCGTCAGGATCGAACAAACTCTAACACTGTGATGCAGTTATGCCCCTGTCCCACTTAGGAAACCTGAACGGAAACCTCTGGAGACTTTGCGCTCCACCCAAGGTTTCAGTGAGGTTCCCGGAGGTTTTTGTCAGTCTCCCTACCTGCTTCCACTACCTGCAACGTCCGGGAACCGCTCGGAAACCTTGGGTGGGGCGCAAAGTCTCCGGAGGTTTCCGTTCAGGTTTCCTAAGTGCGACAGGGGCATAACTCTACCGCTCTGTGTAGGAAGGAACTGCAGATGCTTGTTTAAATCAAAGGTAGACACAAAATGCTGGAGTAACTCGGCGGGTGAGGCAGCATCTCCGGAGAGAAGGAATGGGCGATGTTTTGGGTCGAGACCCTTCTTCAGACTCAACTCCACTGCTATTATTCGTTTTAGTTCTTAGATTGAAACAGGGACAAAAAACTTTTGCTCCTCATTAAAAGTTCAAAACTCCGCTCATTTACATTTTACTGCCCGGATAAGGTTCAAGGTTCAAAGTTCAAGGTTCACGGAACTCACTGTGGGCGGGAGCGGATGAACTGTCTTCAGCTAACACTGCTGTAAGGTCATTTCAACTTCTGCATCTGAATAGTTTAATCCAAATAAAATCTCCAGAACACAAAACTTGGAGCGCTCAGTGAGATCACAATACAGCCAGCATTAGGCTTTAGAGATACAGCGCGGAAACAGGCCTTTCGGCCCACTCAGTCCGCGATGACCATCAATCACCCGGCACACTAGCGCTATCCTACGGAGCAGGGACAATTTACATTAGCCAATTAACCTACAAAACCTGCACGTCTTTGGAGTGTGGGAGGAAACGGGAACAGCCGGAGAAAACCCACACGGTCACGGGGAGAACGTGCAAACTCCGTACAGACAGCACCCGCAGTCAGCATTGAACCCGGCGTTGTGTGGCAGCAACCTTACCGCCAAACCGCTGTGCCGCTAGTGGAAACATAGAAACATAGAAATTAGGTGCAGGAGTAGGCCATTCGGCCCTTCGAGCCTGCACCGCCATTCAATATGATCATGGCTGATCATCCAACTCAGTATCCCGTACCTGCCTTCTCTCCATACCCCCTGATCCCCTTGGCCACAAGGGCCACATCTAACTCACTCTTAAATATAGCCAATGAACTGGCCTCAACTACCCTCTGTGGCAGAGAGTTCCAGAGATTCACCACTCTCTGTGTAAAAAAAGTTCTTCTCATCTCGGTTTTAAAGGATTTCCCCTTTATCCTTAAGCTGTGAGCCCTTGTCCTGGACTTCCCTAACATCGGGAACAATCTTCCTGCATCTAGCCTGTCCAACCCCTTAAGAATTTTGTAAGTTTCTATAAGATCCCCTCTCAATCTTCTAAATTCTAGAGAGTATAAACCAAGTCTATCCAGTTAAACCAAGTCTATCCAGTTGTGGAATAGTGGAAGCCTTTGCTGTTATTTGCTGTTATTTAGTCTGGAGACCCAGCATGGATACAAACCATTCAGCTCACAGTTCCACACCAGCCATCGATCACCCATTCACACCAACTCAATGCTATCCCACGTTTTGATCCACTCTCTACACAATAGTACAGAGGCCATTCAGCCTGCAATCCCGCGGGTCTTTGACTGCTGCTGGTTTATTCTGAAAAGTAATTAAAGCAACGAAGGGGGTGTATTAAATCGCGAGGGGAACAGAAAGGGTGGATGGACAGACTCATTTACCTGGAGTAGATGAATCGGGGCTAAGGGAATCAAAAACCAGAGGACACGGGTTTAAGGTGAGTCGAGAAATATTTCACAGGAACCTTTTTCTCACACAGAGGATGGTGGGTGTGTGGAACAAGTTGCCATAGGCAGGTATTACAACACCATTTAAAGGACATTTGGAGAGGTGAATGGATAGGAAGGATATGAGCCAAACGTGGGGCTGCTGTTGGACAGCACAGACGTGTTGGGCCGAAGGGCCTTTTTCATGCTGTACCTCTCTATAGGTCAATAACTCAAAGTGCAAACTAGTGGACAAGTGTAATTAATGCATTTCTTTCTAATATGGACGAGTCTTGCACCTGTGAATTTATCCACCGAAAATTGGCTTTTCTCATAGATCAATGCTATGGCCACTTCACACGAAACCCTCTTTTTCGTTCATTAATCATGTTGCTAGCAACTCTCTGGGGCATTATCGTTCAACTTAAGTGATGGCCGTGTAAAAACTCCTTGAATTAGAGTCAAAGATAGACCCAAAGTGCTGGAGTAACTGAGTGGGTCAGGCAACATCTCTGGAGAACATGGATATATGAAACGTCACCTATCCATATTCTCCAGAGATGCTGCCTGACCCGCCGAGTTACTCCAGCACTCTGTGTTTAAGAAAGAACTGCAGATGCTGGAAAAATCGAAGGTAGACAAAAAATGCTGGAGAAACTCAGCAGGTGAGGCAGCATCTATGGGGCGAAGGAATAGGTGACATTTTAGAATAGAATAGAATAGTTTCTTTATTGTCATTGTAACATGAACCATGTACAACGAAATTTAAAAATGTCAGCCAGTCAGTGCACCATTCAAACATTTCTAAAAGCTAACGATACATACAAGATAAAATATTAAAAGATAAACAACTAAAATAAATATCACGAAAATAGCACGCATAAACACCCAACCCTCCATCCTTCTGTCGATTTCACAGTTACCACAGTCCCTTAGTCTGTATCGACCCTGCGTTCCTTGGCGGCTACATTTAGTGCTTTTATAGCAGTGGGGTAAAAACTGTTTTTTAGTCTGTTCGTCCTTGTCCTTGTAGATCTGTACCGCACCCGCTGAGATTCTCCTGCATTTTTGTCTACCAGCACTTTGTGTTGTATCTTAGGTATAAACCAGCATCTGCAGTTCCTTGTTTCCACATTAAATTAAGTCCAATTACTATCTCCATTCATTTTAACACAGCACAGCTTTCGTAATTCAACTCAAACTCCCAATCTACACGGGGTTCTTGTCTGCGTCACTGAAGAACCTTTCTAAGTGTCATTGAAGGAGCTTTCTAAAGGGCCTGTCCCACTTTCACGACCTAATTCACGACCTCTGCAGAGTTTGCCCTTGGCTGATACTCGCAGCATGGTCGTCACGAGGTTGTAGGAGGTCGTAGGTAGGTCGTGATGCTAGTCGTAGGTCTCGTGGCATCAAGTAGGTCGGGGCATTTTTCTAGCCGGATGAAAAAAGGTCATTTAAGAATATGGGGTAAGCCATTTAGAACGGAGATGAGGAAACACTTTTTCCTCACAGAGAGTTGTGAGTCTGTGGAATTCTCTGCCTCAGAGGGCGGTGGAGGCAGGCTCTCTGGATGTTTTCAAGAGAGAGCTAGATAGGGCTCTTAAAAATAGCGGAGTCAGGGGATATGGGGAGAAGGCAGGAACGGGGTACTGATTGAGGATGATCAGCCATGATCACATTGAATGGCGGTGCTGGCTCGAAGGGCTGAATGGCCTACTCCTGCACCTACTGTCTATTGTCTATTGTCATGAATTAGGTTGTGAAAGTGGGACAGGCCCTTAAGATAGTGCTGGAGTAACTCAGCGGGTCAGGCAGCAACAGGACAAATCAGGGCCGGTGGCAGAGGACCTTGGGTCGGGATGATGTGATGGCAAGAAGGAAACGTCATTGTGAACTATGAACCGATGTTTACTGGAGTGTGGAAGGGGAAGGGGGGAGGGGGGAGCGTGTCTGCAGTAAGTTACCCAAAATTGGAGATTTCAACTTTCACACCATCGGGTTGTAAACTACCCTTGCAGAATACGAGGTCTGCTTCTTATCGAGTCCACACACAAGATTAGTGGTGGCGGAAAGATTGGCAGAAACAGGGCCGCGACGTGAACGCTTTGCCCTTCACCCCAGAATACGAGGTGATGTTCCTCCAATTTGTGTGTGGCCTCACCCTGGCAGTGGAGGAGACCCAGTACAGAAAGGTCAGTGTGGGAATGGGAAGAGGAGTTAAAATGGTTGGCAACCGGAAGATCCAGCAGGCCTTGGCGGACCGAGCACAAGTCTTCAGTGAGATGGTCGCTGAGCGGAGGAGACGAATACAGCCTCCACGCGACCTCCTCCACGTGCAGCTTACGGGCTCAGAAGCCCACAAAGCGAAACCAATGTCTTTACCGCGTCTGCAGGCCGCTAAAAGCCATGCCTCCCCAGGCCAGGCGGCACCTGTCGAGGTTTAGCGTTACTGCAGCTCAACGTTGAAGGCCTTACCACCGCCAAGCTCAACGCCATCGAACAGATTGCCATCAAAAACATAAAGGTGACTAGAGTTCTACTGCAGGAGACTCGCACCGAAAAACAAGCCTCCTGCGAGTGTGGGGACCCAACACAGTGTGGAGCACACATCGTCACCAGTTGCCCCAAACACCAGCCACCGAATGGTGAACGAGGTCTGATTGACCTGGACGATGACACATTTGCCTGGCTCGCCTCAACGGAGCTGCGGGTCTAAAAGACACACGACAGTGTCAGATTCAGATTCAGATTCAGATTCAATTTTAATTGTCATTGTTAGTGTACAGTACAGAGACAACGAAATGCATTTACAACGAAATGTGAGTGTGAGAAGATTGAGATCTTATAGAAACTTACAAAATTCTTAAGGGGTTGGACAGGCTAGATGCAGGAAGATTATTCCCGATGTTGGGGAAGTCCAGAACAAGGGGTCACACAGTTTAAGGATAAGAGGGAAGTCTTTTAGGACTGAGATGAGAAAATCATTTTTTACACAGAGAGTGGTGAATCTGTGGAATTCTCTGCCACAGAAGGTAGTTGAGGCCACAGTTCATTGGCTATATTTAAGAGGGAGTTAGATGTTGCCCTTGTGGCTAAAGGGATCAGGGGGTATGGAGAGAAGGCAGGTATGGGATACTGAGTTGGATGATCAGCCATGATCATATTGAATGGCGGTGCAGGCTCGAAGGGCGGAATGGCCTCTACTCCTGCACCTATTTTCTATGTTTCTATGTTTCTATGTATTTACATATGGTATTATCTTTCTGCAAAGCTTTTCACTGTACCTCTGATTATATTGAATGGCGGTGCAGGCTCGAAGGGCCGAATGGCCTACTCCTGCACCTATTTTCTATGTTTCTAAGACAGAAGAAGAAGTCGCTGTCAGAAATGTCCTTGCGAAGAGTCACTGGACCCTTGTTAGTGTCAGGGGAGGACCTATATCTGTGCCATTCAAGCACTGTGTCACTGTAGGACCTTTTTTAAGTTTCATTGAAAGCCCCATGCTTGTTTGAGGGCCCCTTTGGTACAAAATAGCTTCTGGCAGAAGGAAAACACATCAGGCCCATTACAGCCCAAAATCCATTGGTCTTGACTCAATTCAATGCAATCGATCAAAAACGTCACCCAATTCCTTCTCTCCACAGTTGCTGCCTGTCCCGCTGAGTTACTCCATCTTTTTGTGTCTCTCTTTGGTTTATCCCAGCATCTGCAGTTCCTTCCTACTCAATGCATTCAGGAGTGGGTAGATGTTGCAATGATGGGTTGTGTATCAATGATCATCGTTACATTATGCTACACAGCGTCTCTGTGATGGGAACTCTCAGACTTTGTCCTCTCTTGACTGAGCAGCAAGAACAGTTAGACTCAATAAAGCACGTCTACTGATTTATGTTTTTCTCTCAATATAACCATGTAACCACATGCAGAGATACAGCGCGGAAACAGGCCCTTTGGCCCACCAAGTCCGCGCCGACCAGCAACCCCCGCACACTTACACTCCCCTACGCACATTAGAGATCATTTACATTTTATACCAAGCTGATTAGCCTACAAACATGTGTACGACTTTGGATGGAGCGTGGGAGGAAACGGGACATCTCAGGGAAAACCCACGCAGGTCACGGGGAGAATGTACAGCGTACAGACAGCACCCGTAGCCGGGATCGAACCCGGGTCTCTGGCGCTGTGAGGCAGCAACTCTACCGCTGCGCCACCGCGCTGCCCCTAAATTCTTATGACCCCAATGATCAAAAGATGGTGGACGCACGATAACATCCGAGAAATCATTCCTTTCATCAACATTATTTTAATAAGGTTTTTGATTGCGTTTGAGATGAGATGTGGACTTTGTATACTCGTGTCTAGGATATTTCATTGATATGGTAGTGTGGTGCTTGAGCACACTAGCACAGGGGGTGGAGCCACTGCTTCACAACACCTGAAACACAGGTTCGATCCTGACCTTGGGTGCTGTCTGTGTGGTGTCTACACGTTTCTCCCTGTGACCATGTGGGTTTCCTCCAGATGCTCTGGTTTCCTCCCCCCTCCCACAGCGTTTAAGCAACAGACATGTACATGGATAGGACAGGTTTAGCGGGATATGGGCCAAACGCAGGCAGGTGAGTTTAGTGTAGATGGTATATGTTGGCCAGTGCGTTGGCAAGGCAGGGGCCAAAGGGCCTGTTTCCACACTGTATCACTCCATCCCAAAGATGTGCGAGTTGGTGGGTTAATTGGCCTCTATAAATTGCCCCCTAGTTTGTGGGGTGTAGATGAGAAAGTGGGATAACTAGTCTGAATGGGAAATTTAATTTAGAGACACAGCGCGGACACAGGCCCTTCGGCCCATCGAGTCCACCCTGACCAGCGATCGTCGCATATTAACACAAGCCGACGCACACTTGGGAATTGTTACACTTTCACCAAGTGTACAAACCCAAGACAATTAACCTACAAACCTGTGCGCCTTTGGAGTGTGGGAGGAAACCGATGACCTCGGAGAAAACCCTCGGTTTTCTCCGAGATCATCGGTTTCCTCCCACACTCCAAAGGCGTACAGGTTTGTAGGTTAATTGTAGGCTCATTGAGGTTCAAACGAAATTTGGTTTCTTCAGTCAAACACACAAGAAAAAGAACCAAGACACAACACAATTTACACAAACATCCACCCCCAGTGAATCTCCTCCTCACTGTGATGGAAGGCAAAGTCTTGTCTCTCCCCTGCACTCCTCCCGATGTCAGCACCCATAGTCGGGATCGAACCCGGGCCTCTGGCGCTGCAAGTGTTGTACGCCAGCAACTCAACCCTTGCGCCATCGTGCCGGGTGATCGATGGTTGACGTGGGCTCGGTGGGCCGATGGGTCTGGTACCCATGCCTGGTCCATCCATCAATCAGGGACAGACACAAAAGGCTGGAGTAAGTCAGTGGGACGGGCAGCATCTCTGGAGAGAAGGAAGGGGTGACGGTTCGGGTCGAGACCCTTCTTCAATCGGGGACAACTGGACAGCCACATGGATAGGAAAGGTTTAGAGGGATATGGACCAAAGGAAGGCAAACGGGCCTAGCTTAGATGGGGCATCTTGAACAGCTGCTGCCAGAAACATCTCTGTTCTATCCCAGAGAAACAAGAAATAATGAATGAAATCACAACCATTGCAACATACCATTGCTGACCTCAGAGTGCCCTAACTAATTCATCATTGGGTAATGACTTTTGTAATGCAGGGAAATAAAGCAAACAATTTGAATGTAGTCTCATAAATAGTAATGGAATACGTGACCAGATAAATTAATCTCGGGAAGTTGCTACGATGAGCAATTTGCACCAGAACTTTGATATGTTTGGGGCGGCACGGTGGCGCAGCGGTAGAGTTGCTGCCTCGCAGCGCCAGCGACATCATCTTCGATCCTCACTGCGGGATCTGTCTGTGCGGAGTTTGCACGTTCTCCCCGTGACCTGCGTGGGTTTTCTCTGGGTGCTCCGGGTTCCTCCCACATTCCAGGTTTGTAGGTAATTCGGCTTTTGGTAAAATTTTGTAACTCGTCCCCAGTGCGTGTAGGATAGTGCTATTCCACGGGGTGATAGGTGGCTGGCGCTGAGACGATGGGCCAAAGGGCCTATTTCCACACTGTGTCTCTAATGTCCAACGTCTAAATTTAATTGACTGCATCTCTAGAATTGAATGCCTGGCAGTACAGCGAATGAGTAGCTTATTCTGTTGTATAGACAATTGACAATAGGTGCTGGAGTAGGCCATTCGGCCCATCGAGCCAGCACCACCTTTCAATGTGATCATGGCTGATCATCCCTAATCAGTACCCCCCGTTCCTGCCTTCTCCCCATATCCCCTGACTCCGCTATCTTTAAGAGCCCAATCTTGCTCTCTCTTGAAAGTATCCAGAGAACCGGCCTCCACCGTCCACAGACTGAACCCAGGATTCCCACCAACGGTTCCAGCACGTGGCATTCTATTACTTGCCACCAATGCCTTGACTAAAAGAGTCTTCAGTAAGGTTTCAGTTGTAGTTTAGTTTAGAGAGACAGCACGGAAACAGGCCCTTCGGCCCGCCGGCTCCGTGCCGACCGACTCCACTTTCCTACACACACTAGGGACACTTTTTACATTTACACCAAGCCAATTAACGTAACCTACAAATCTCGGAGAAAACCCACGCAGGTCACAGGGAGAACGTACAAACTCCGTACAGACAGCGCCCGTAGTCAGGATCGAACCCGGGATTTGTTATTTGTAAAAAAATTTGAAAACCATGTATCATTTTCCTTCCACTTCACAATTATGCGCCACTTTGAGTTGGTCTATCACATAAAATCCCAGTAAAATACATTTACGTTTGTGGTTGTAACGTGACAAAATGTGGAAAAGTTCAAGGGGTATGAAAACTTTTGCAAGCCACTGTAAGTATGCAGGTACAGCAGGCAGTGAAGAAAGCTAATGGCATGTTGGCCTTCATTGCATGTGAATTAGAGTTTAGGAGCAAGGAGGTCCTACTGCAGTTGTACAGGGCCCTGGTCAGTATTGTGTGCAATTTGGGTCTCCTAATTTGAGGAAGGACGTTATTGCTATTGAGGGAGTGCAGCGTAGGTTCACCAGGTTAATGCCCAGGATGGCAAGACTGACATATGATGAAAGAATGGGTCAACTGGGCTTGTATTCACTGGAATTCAGAGGATGAGAGGGGATCTTATAGAAACATATATAATTCTAAAAGGCTAGAATTAGATGCAGGCTAGATGCAGGAAAAATGTTCCCGATGTTGGGGGAGTCCAGAACCAGGGGCCACAGTTTAAGAATAAGAAGTCGGCCATATAGGACTGAGATATTGAAAAACTTCTTCACCCAGAGAGTTATGAATTTGTGGAATTCTCTGCCACAGAAGGCAATGGAGGCAAAATTCACTGGATGTTTTCAAGACAGAATTAGATTTAGTTCTTAGTGCTAAAGGAATCAAGGGATAAGGGGAAAAAGCAGGAACGGGGTACTGATTTTAGATGATCAGCCATGATCATATAGAATGGGGGTTCTGGCTCAAACGGCCAAATGGCCTACTCCTGTTTTCTATGTTTCCGTCACTTACGAACTAACATTTAACATTACCGGTCGGTTATCCTTGGTTCTGAAAACTCGTGCTCGCGTTTTGTTCCCCCAATGAGCCAATGAAACTGTCCGGTCAGCAAAGGCGATTTAGCCACAAGGGCCACATCTAACTCCCTCTTAAAAATAGCCAATGAACTGGCCTCAACTACCTTCTGTGGCAGAGAATTCCACAGATTCCCTCTGTGCGAAAAATGTTTTTTTGATCTCGGTCCTAAAAGACTTCCCCCTTATCCTTAAACTGTGACCCCCTTGTTCTGGACTTCCCCAACATCGGGAACAATCTTCCTGCATCTAGCCTGTCCAACCCCTTTTAGAATTTTGTAAGTTTCTAAGGGTGGCGTCTCGACCCGAAACGCCACCCGTTCCTTCTCTCCAGAGACGCTGCCTGTCCCGCTGAGTTACTCCAGTGTTTTGTGTCTATCTTCATACCGCTGGGTCATTGCCAAATATGAGGTTCTGTTCTTCCAATTTGGGTGTGGCCTCACTCTGACAGTGGAGGAATGGTTGGATGGAACTAGTGTGTGTGCGTGTGCGTGCGTGTGCGTGCGTGCGTGTGCGTGCGTGTGCGTGTGCGTGTGCGTGTGCGTGTGCGTGTGCGTGTGCGTGTGCGTGCGCGTGTTCGTTGGTCAGCATGAACTGGGTGGGCAGAAGGGCCCGTTTCCACGCTGTATCTCTAATCTAAACTAAAAGTCAGGACATTCTGCAATCTTCATTATCATTGTCGGTGTGACTGTGCAATGCCCCTGTCCCACTTGGGCAACCTGAACGGAAACCTCTGGAGACTTTGCGCCCCACCCAAGGTTTCCGTGCGGTTCCCGGAGGTTTTTGTCAGTCTCCCTACCTGCTTCCACTACCTGCAACCTCCAGCAACCACCTGCAACCTCCGGGGAACTGGACGGAAACCTTGGGTGGGGCGCAAAGTCTCCAGAGGTTTCCGTTCAGGTTTCCTAAATGGGACAGGGGCATTAGTCACCAAGTTACAGTTGATGCACAAAAAGGCTCCAGTCTCATCCACCTGCAATTTATCTAAATTCGTGTTTTCAAAATTCTACATATTCAATCCAGCACAAGTGAATAACCAATAAATCATGGCATTGCCTACAAGATTACATGTTTAAGTATAATAAATTCACATTGCAAGAGAGGATTTAAAAAAATTATTTATCGCAATGTGAATTTATAAAATTTAAATGCATAATTTTTTTTAGGACTGTAATGATTTATTGGATGTTAAATTTGTGGTAGTCATAGATTTATAGTCACGGTGGCGCAGCGGTAGAGTTGCTGCCTCACAGCGCCAGAGACCCGGGTTCGATCTGATTACGGAGTGCTGTCTGTACGGAGTTTGTACGTTCTCCCCGTGATCTGCGTGGGTTTTCTCCGGGTGCTCTGGCTTCCTCCCACACTGCAAAGACGTGCAGGTTTGTAGGTTAATCGACGTGGAGAATTGTAAATTGTCCCTCTATTGTGTAGGATATGCCGGTGTACGGGGTGATCGCTGGTCGGCGCGGACTCGGTGGGCCGAAGGGCCTGTTTCCGCGCTGTATCTCTGAAGTATAAAGTACAAGCCAAAGGCATCTGAGTGGAGACAAACCAGTCCGGGTTAGTGCGGGTGTCAGTGGCTATGGGGAGAAGGCAGGAGAATGGGGTTGAGAGGGAGAGATAGATCTGCCCCGATTGAATGGCGGAGTAGACCTGATGGGCCGAATGGCCTAATTCTGCTCTTATAATAATAATGACTTTATTTATAAAGCGCTTTTAGACAACATCAGTTACCACAAAGTGCTGTACATGGGAAGTCAACAAAAATTTATTACAAACTACTAAAACCATTAAGACGACAGGACTATAAAAACAGTAAAAATTAAAAGACATTAAAAGCACTAAAACAGGAACAAAGTCTCAGCCAGTGTCGAAAGCCAGTGAATAAAAGTGAGTTTTTAGGGAGGATTTGAAGATGGACAGTGAAGGGGCCCGTCTGATCTGCAGCGGCAAGGTGTTCCAGAGTGCCGGGGCAGCAACAGAAAAGGCTCTATCCCCTCTGAGCTTCCGCTTAGACCTTGGTACCTCAAGGATCACTTTGAACAAGAACAAATAAAAACTGCCACAGCAAGAGACATCAGGGAAGAAGACTGAGACATTTTCAAAGAATTATATTTGATGAAGCTTTACAATGGAGGAGCGAGAGGAAGGGGAAGGAGAGATAGGTTTTAAAGGGAAAGCTCTTGACGCTCAGTACACTGTCATCTTCTTCTTGTGTATGGCATGCACAGCCTCAGGTTGTAGGACAGTTTGTTCTGTTTGATCTTATTTGATTGTGCACGCCGGGTCGATTGCATTCGTCGAAACAGGGAGGACCCCGTGAAGGTTGCAATCTCCCACCCCAGCCCACTGCGATATGGACAGGTTGGGCAGATATCTTATGATGGGATGGCTCTGGGCTCTCAGTCCACTGTGCAGTTGACACAAAGAGATTAAGGGCCAGATTACTCTTCCATCCGTTCAGCTGCAGGGAGAATGGGATGAGAGCAGAAGCTAGACATGTGGAAAGCAGAGGAATGGGCTGCAGAGTGAGGTGGGTCAGGAGCAAATGAATCTCTAACGGAATTATAGACCAAGCTGCATATTTGAATGCTCACTATTCAGGCGTAGATTCATCATGCAGCACGTTAACAGGCCCTTCGGCCCAACTTGTCCACGCTGACCAACATGCCCCATCTACACTAGTCCCACCTGCCTGCGTTTGCCCCATATCCCTCTAAACCCGTCCTATCCACGTACCAGAGAGCAGTCTTCTCCGTGGATTGTCACCTTGTCGTGGTGGTGGAGCTTGCGTGGTCCTGAGATCCCGAGATCCTGAGAGCGATGCCGTCTGGAGCTGTCGATGCTCCTGGTAGGGCCACCCATGGCGGTAGGGTCGAGGGGGAGGTCTCTGACAAAGAGCCAATCCAACCAAGACCTCAACGGTGGAACAGGCGGAGGACGATGGCTGACCTTAGTGGAGCTAACGTCACAACGGCTGGGAAGGCGGATGAAGACTGCAGCAGAAAAGGGTCTCCGGTCGTCTTGGACTCCACGCCACTGGATCCTGACCCAGATCTGTCAAGGACCGTGGGGTGGCTGTCTGTGCACCAGTCTCCCCACGTTAAACAAAGTCACGCACAGGCGTCCTCAGGCGAGGACAGATACTGGTTTCAGGTGACTGCCGATGGTGACCAGAGAGCAGTGCTGAACTACTATCTACCTCTTTGGTCGCCCTTGGACTGTCCTAGATCGGACCTTGCTGCCTTTACCTTGCACTAAACGTTATTCTACCATGTAAATATACACTGTAAATGGTTCTACTGTAATCATGTGTTGTCTTTCTGCTGACTGGTTAGCACGCAACAAAATCTTTTCACTGTACCTCGGTACACGCGACAATAAACTAAACTCAACTAAACTAAAGGTTTGTGACCTTTGGAAAGGTAATGGCACAGTGTAGTCTTTGCTTATGTGTTTAATAAACTTAATATAAACTTTCAGGCCAACACAATGTCCAGGAAAAATTATATTATGGAAGGAAAGGCTGTTGTAATATAAAAACCTGCTCCAAGCAAATAATGCTTTCAAAGTTTGTCATGGGAGTAACTTTGCCTGACCGAATACAAATTCTTAGAAATGTTGTCTGCAATACCATATCTGCAGTTCCTTGCATCGGAGTGAGGCCAAAAGCAAATTGGAGGAACAGTGTCTCGTATTTCGCTTGGCCAACTTACAACCAGCAGTATGACTGTTGATGTCTCTAACTTCAAGTAACCCGTGCATCCACTCACTCTCCATCTCTCCCCCACTCAAGTTGGACTGGCTTCAAAGCCGTCTTGTTGAGTCTCATTGTCTATAACTCACCCAGCCCACAGCTAACAATGGCCTGTCCCCTTTACCATAGTTGCGTTGATTCCGTCGTTCTATACCTCTCCACATCACCGTCTATATCTCTCCCTTTCCCCTGACCCTCAGTCTGAAGTCCCAAAGCTCGTCCCAAAACATCACCTATTCAATTTGGGCTCGTCCCAAAACATCACCTATTCAATCGAATAGATTCAATGAATATATTCATGCAGGTCCCGTTATGGAGCACACTTGGAACCAAGTTTATAGTTTGTCGGAGACACAGGGAACTGCAGATGCTGGAATCTTGCGCAAAAACCAAGTGCCGGAGAAACTCAGCAGGTCCATAGACAATAGACAATAGGTGCAGGAGTAGGCCATTCGACCCCTCGAGCCAGCACCGCCATTCAATGTGATCATGGCTGATCATCCACAATCAGTACCCCGTTCCTGCCTTCTCCCCATATCCCCTGACTCCACTATCTTTAAGAGCCCTATCTAGCTCTCTCTTGAAAGTATCCAGAGAACCGGCCTCCACCGCCCTCTGAGGCAGAGGATTCCACAGACTCACAACTCTCTGCGTGAAAAGGTGTTTTCTCGTCTCCGTTCTAAATGGCTTACCCATTATTCTTATTCTTAAACAGTGGCACTTGGTTCTGGAATTCCATAAAATGGGGAACATGTTTCTTCCAGAGATGTTGCCGGACGCGTTGAGTCACTCCAGCTTATTGCGTCTATCTTCGGTTTAAACCAGCATCTGCACTTCCTTCCTACACACTGCTTGCGTCTAATATTGGATTGAACTGCTCGAAAATAAACAATGGAAAGATTTGAACCCGTTAATGTTATAATTTTGTAAAATGAACCTCAGAAGCCCATTTCGTCTGGGGTTAGTGAGTTTCAGAAGAGGATATTAATTTGGAAATTGTGTCAAATGACCTAGAAAATCAGCTGCATCTCTAAGTATCCCCAGTGAGTAGAGTCAACAGATGGATGACATCCACTGCGATGCATTTGATCATTCTTCAGTTCATCGTGGGCGGCACGGTGGCGCAGCGGTAGAGTTGCTGCCTCACAGCGCCAGAGTCCCGGGTTCGAAGTCGACTACGGGTGCTGTCTTGGTTCTTGGTTTCCTGGTCCTCCAAAATATTCCAAATGGAATTTAAACTGGAGGTGGTGAAGGGAGGGCTTAAGCCGGAAAGGGTTATTGGGAAGAAAGAGCTACTTTAAATGTAGTTGCATCTGGTTGGGTAACTATAGTTGGGTGGAGATTATTCCATGCTTTAATTGTGCGGGGGAAGAACGAATTGCTGTACACGTCTGTCTTTGTAGCTGGGATCACAAATTGGATCGAATGCCCTCGTCTGCTCCTAATTGGTTTGGGTTTGGTGTAGGTCTTGTAGTCTATGTCGAGCTGACCATTTAACATTTTGTAAAAACAGGTCAAACGGTGAGCTTCACGTCTGTCTGTCTTGGAGAGGGCTCCACCCCAGAGAATTCAGAAGTTTGGTGACACTCGCTTCTCCCTCATAGGTGTTAGTAACAAACCGAGCTGCCTGTCTGTGGACACGTTCAATGGTAGAAATGTTTTTATTTGTGCATGGGTCCCATGCTGCAACTGCGTAGTCCAAATGAGGTCTAACGAGGGCGTTTGTACGTTCTCCCCGTGACCTGCGTGGGTTTTCTCCGGGACCTTCAGTTTCTTCCCACACTCCAAAGACGTGCAGGTTTGCAGGTTATTTGGCTTGGTGTAAAAATGTTAAATTGTCCCCAGTGTGTGTAGGGTAGTGTTAGTGTGCGGGGATCGCTGGTCGGCACGGACTCGGTGGGCCGAAGGGCCTGTTTCCACGCTGTATCTCTAAACTAAACTAAATTAAATTTTAAAGCATCGGTCATTTGTGGCTTCAGCATTTGATGAAAGGACTTTGCCAAATCCACCAGCACATATCAAGGAACTGATTAAATGTACAATTACACTAACCACATCTATTTGAATAATCCTCGATCTATAATCCAAGTTAATATCACATTCCATTAAAGAGCAATATTAGCAGGATGAAAAATTAAAACGTATTAGTTTTAACTGTTCTTCAAAGGTCAATGTGCAATCAAATGCATCTGATAATGCAATCGGTTTTATAGATCTAAATAATGAGTGTGAGATATTCCCTTCAAATATAAATACTGAATGGGTGTGTATTCATTCAGTGGCCTGATTGTGTGTGTGGTCTGTGTGGGTGGCGAGAGAGACAAGCTGGGAGAGGGAAACGGGAGGAGGGAGGGAGAGGGAGAAGGAGAGATGAGAGATGAGAGGGAGAGTGGTGGGAGAGGGGGTGAGGGTGAGAGATGAGAGGGGAGGGTGGGGGGGGGGGAGAAGGGGAGAGGGGAAAGGGGGGGGGGGGGGGAGGGGGGAGAGGGGGGGAGAGGGGGGGAGGGGGAGAGGGGGGAGGGGGGGGGGGGGAGGGAAAGAGAGGGTAGGGAGAGAGGGAAGGGAGAGAGAGGGGGGGGGAGGGGGGGGGGAGGGGGGAGGGAGGGGGGGAGGGAGGGGGGGAGGGAGAGGGGGAGGGGGAGAGAGGGAGGGGGAGGGGGAGGAGAGAGAGGAGGGAGAGAGAGAGAGAGAGAGAGAGGGAGAGAGAGAGAGAGAGAGGGGAGAGATGGAAAGAGAGGGGAGAGGGAGGGAGAGAGAGAGATGAGAGAGAGAGAGAGAGAGAGAGAGAGAGAGAGAGAGGGGAGAGAGAGAGAGAGATGGAGGGAGAGAGAGATGGAGGGAGAGAGAGAGGGAGGGAGAGAGAGATGGAGAGAGAGAGGGAGAGAGAGAGGAGAGAGAGGGAGAGATGGAGAGAGAGAGAGGAGGGAGAGAGAGAGAGAGATGGAGGGAGAGAGAGATGGAGGGAGAGAGAGAGAGAGAGAGAGAGAGAGAGAGAGATGAGGGAGAGAGAGAGAGAGAGAGAGAGAGAGAGAGAGAGAGAGAGAGGGAGAGAGAGAGAGAGAGGAGGGAGAGAGAGAGAGAGAGAGAGAGAGAGAGAAAGAGAGAGAGAGAGAGAGGATAGAGAGGGAGGGAGAGAGAGAGAGATGGAGGGAGAGAGAGAGGAGGGAGGGAGAGAGAGAGAGAGGGAGAGAGAGAGATGGAGGGAGAGAGAGATGGAGGGAGAGAGAGATGAGAGGGAGAGATGGAGAGAGAGATGGAGAGAGAGAGATGGAGGGAGAGAGAGAGGGAGGGAGAGAGAGAGGAGGGAGGGAGAGAAGAGAGAGAGAGAGAGATGGAGGGAGAGAGAGAGAGAGAGAGAGATGGAGGGAGAGAGATGGAGGGAGAGAGATGGAGGGAGAGAGATGGAGGGAGAGAGAGATGGAGGGAGAGAGAGGAGGGAGAGAGAGAGAGAGGGAGAGAGAGATGGAGGGAGAGAGATGGAGGGAGAGAGATGGAGGGGGGGGGTTTATGGAGGAGAGGGGGGAGAGAGAGAGGAGGGTTTGGAGATGGGCGTTTGGAGAGAGGGAGTTGGAGAGGGGGGTTTGGAGAGGGGGGTTTGGAGAGGGGGGTTTGGAGAGGGGGGTTTGGAGAGGGGGGTTTTTGGAGAGAGGAAGGGAGAGAGAGAGAGAGAGAGGGAGATTTATGAGGATGTTGCCAGGACTAGAGGGGCTGAGATATCGGGTGTTGTAAGATCATGAGGGGAATCGGTAGAGTGGACAAACAGATTATTTTATCCAGAGTACAGGGATTAAGAACAAGTGGACTCGGGTTTATAGTGAGAGGGGAAAAATGTAACAGGAACCGGGTGGGTAACCTTTTCACACAGAGGGTGGTGGGTGCATGGAACAAGCTGCCAAAGGAGGTTGTTGAGGCTGGTACTAAGTGTGGATGATCAGCCATGATCACAGTGAACGACGGTGCTGGCTCGAGGGGCTGAATAGCCTACTCCTGCACCTATTGTCCATTGTCTATCGGAAGGCAGTGAAGGCCAATTCACTGGATGTTTTCAAGAGAGAGTTAGGTTTAGCTCTTAGGGTTAAAATAATCAAGGGATATGGGGAGAAAGCAGGAAAGGGGTTCTGATTTTGGATGATCAGCCATGATCACATTGAATGGCGGTGCTGACAGCTGCGCCTATTTTCTATGTTTCTCTCTTTCTATGGTGACTCTGATCACAAACCATCACTCATCTGTCTCCTGCCTGGCATGTCTCCAACTGTAAGCTCCTGGAAACGTCTGCATTAGAGCCACATCAAGTCAAGCCAAGCCAAGTCAAGGGAGTTTTATTGTCTCTTGACTTGACTTGGAGCCTCGGAAACAACTCCTGGAGTTCAGTGAGCAGCTTACAACTCAGTAAAATCCTACCATTCACAAGCACAATCATATCTAAGTGTCAGAGTCAAGAGTCAGAGGTAGACAAAAATGCTGGAGAAACTCAGCGGGTGAGGCAGCATCGATGGAGCGAAGGAAATAGGCGACGAAACGTCGCCTATTTCCTTCGCTCCATCAATGCTGCCTCATGGCCCTGCCCCACAGTACGAGTTCATTCCAAGAGCTCTCCCGAGTTTGCCCTGATTCCAACTCGGAGATTTACGGTAATGGCCACTCGTCGGTACATCGGGGCTCTCGTGGACATTTTTCAACATGTTGAAAAATCTTCACGAGTCTTCCCGTGCTTACCTGCCGTTAGCGAGTCTTCCCGAGTACCTGCCATTAGCGTTACGAGCCGCTAAGAGACGTCCCCGAGCTCCGACGTACTCGCTACGTTCATTCTCCGTGCTTACCACGAGTTTGATTTTTTTTTTAAACTGGGGAGAGCTCTTGGAATGAACTCGTTCCGTGGGACAGGGCTGTCACCCCGCTGAGTTTAGAAGCGCGAGTTGTGCGGGGGCTGGTCCCGACATCGTGCGGGGCTCCGAAATTCTGACAGTGGCCGAAATCTTCGCGCGCCAACGGCCTGTCAGCACGCAGGCGTATTGCGGTCGTACGCAGCGTCTTGACGGCGTACGTCTAGCAAGTGGCGTTGCGCGATGACGTCACCGCCCGGCGTGGCATTGCGTGATGATGTCACTACCCGATGCCGTGCGACGCCCAAATTCAGTCGGCCCGCCTCCTGCCCAGCTGATTGGTAAGCATGACGCAAATGACGTCACGTGCGAACTCAGCGCGTACTTGGCGCGAACTTCGCGTGAACTCCGCTTCCGTTTGGTCGCGCCAAACACACACAATCGCATGCACGTGGGACAGGCCCTTAACTAATCTCCTCATGATTTCATACATCTCTATAAGATCACCCTTCATCCTCTTGTGCTCAAAGAAATAAAGTCTTAGTCTTCCCAACCTCTCCCTGTAGCTCAGTTTAGTTTATTACAGTTCAGTTTATTGTCACGTATACCGAGGTACAGTGAAAAGCTTTCGTTGCTAGACGGGTGTGTGCCTTTCCAAATCATGTCCAATCAATTTAATTTACCACTGGTGGACTCCAATCAAGTTGTAGAAACATCTCAAGGACAATCAATGGAAACAGGATGAACCTAAGCTCAATTTTGGCAAAGGGTCTGAATACTTGTGTAAATATGATATTTCAGTTATTTCTTTTTAAATACTTTACAAACATTTCTAAACACCTGTTTTCATTTCTTCATTCTGGGATATTGTGTGTAGATTGATGATAAAATAAAAATATTTAATCCATTTTAAAATAAGGCTGCAAAATAACAAAATGTGGAAAAGTGAAGGGGTCTGAATACGTTCTGAATGCACTGTAACTATAGTTTAGTTTAGAGATACAACACAAAAGCACCAGGTCCGCGCCGACCAGCGACCCCCCACACACTAACACTATCCCACACATACTAGGGACAATTTACACTTACACCAAGCTATATTTAAGAGGGAGTTAGATGTGGCCCTTGTGGCTAAGGGGATCAGGAGGTATGGAGAGAAGGCAGGTACGGGATACTGAGTTGGATGATCAGCCATGATCATATTGAATGGCGGTGCAGGCTCGAAGGGCCGAATGGCCTCTACTCCTGCACCTAATTTCTATGTTTCTATGGTTCTATTGACCTGCAAACCTGTACGTCTTTGGAGTGTGGGAGGAGACCGAAGATCTCGGAGAAAAACAACGCGATCATGGGGACAAACTCCCTACAGGCAGCACCCGTAGTCGGGATCGAACCCGGGTCTCTGGCGCTGCATTCGCTGTAAGGCAGCAACTCTACCGCTGCGCCACCGTGCCGCACCACATATTCGAAGCACACTGCAATGGGATTATACTTGTGAATCTAACAGAGAATGGAGCGGCTGGGCTTGTACACTCTTGAGTTTAGGGTGAGAGAGGATCTTATTGAAATCATATAAGATTATTAAGGGTTTGGACATGCTGGAGGCATGATGTCGATGTTGGGGGAGTCCAGAACCAGGGGACACAGTTTAAGAATAAGGGGTAAGCCATTTAGAACGGAGTTGAGGGAACACTTTTTTTCACACAGAGAGTTGTGAGTCTGTGGAATTCTCAGCCCCAGAGGGCGGTGGAGGCAGGTTCTCTGGATACTTTCAAGAGAGAGATAGATAGGGCTCTGAAAGATAGCGGAGTCAGGGGATATGGGGAGAAGGCAGGAACGGGGTACTGATTGGGGATGATGATCAGCCATGATCTCATTGAATGGCGGTGCTGGCTCGAAGGGCCGAATGGCCTAATCCTGCACCTATTGTCTATTGTCTATTGCTTTCTCCATCAGTATAGGAGAGAGCCGCTTATATAATTGAGTGATACAAGGTATCACACACAGTTGACTTACTGTTCTATACAGGAGTCCACTTTGGGGCACTAAGAAACACACAAATAATACCTTGGATGCCACTGACGGTATTAATTTAATTCCCCCTTTGGTGGAAGCCATAAATAATGTGAGTCGTGTAGAGGGTGGCTTGTGACATTTCTCTGCGATGTATATTTAAATAATGAAAATGTGTTATTATACAACATCATATCACATCTGTCACTGTGCTTCAATGTGCTTTGAACACATTGATTAATCTTCCAGTTTAGCATGCCGTTGTTGGCCGAGGAAGAGAAGCACATTATACCATCTTATAAAAGGCTCGAGTCGAGTTTAATTATCACAGGTGTCGGCAATGGAACAATGAAAGTCCTACTCGTAGCAGCGCAGTGGGCCGGTAATCACTGTGCACGTGGATAATATATAATGAACCACAATTCAATAAATTAATAGCCACAAATCTAGAGCAAAGTCCATTATGCATCCATCGTTCAGAGTTCACGAGTCCTGGGTTTAGAAAATTAGGCCATTCGGCCCATCGTATCCTCGCCAACATTCAATCATGGCTGATCTCTGCCTCCCATTTTCCTGCCTTCTCCCCGTAACCCTTGCCACCGGTTCTGATTGAGGATTTGCCCATCTCCGCCTTAAATATATCCACAGGATATTTGGCCTCCACAGCCCTCTGTGGCAATGAGTCACACAGATTTTACTAGCCTCCGACTGTAGAGGTTCCTCATCACCTCCTTTTTAAAATAGCGCCCTTTAATTCTGAGGCTGTGACCTCTGGTCCCAGACTCTCCCACTAGTGGAATCATCCTCTCCACATCCATTCCATCCAAACCTTTCACTGACCTGTGGGTTTCAATGAGGTCCCCCCTCATTCTTCTAAACTCCAGCGAGTGCAGGCCCAGTGCCGTCAAACACTCATCGCACACTAACACACTAATTGTAAACCTCCTCTGGATGCTCTCCAGAGCCAGCACATCCTTCCTCAGACATGGGGTCCAAAGTACTCCAGCACTTTGTGTCTTTTGGTATAAACCAGCATCTGCAGTTCTTTGTTATTCCATTCTCTGCTCTATCATTGTTTGCTTCCAATTAGATTAGGCATTAGACAATAGGTGCAGGAGGAGGCCATTCGGCCCTTCGAGCCAGCACCGCCATTCAATGTGATCATGGCTGATCATCCCCAATCAGTACCCCGTTCCTGCCTTCTCCCCATATCCCGACTCCGCTATCTTTAAGACCCCTATCCAGCTCTCTCTTTAAGATTGAGGGTGTATCTTATAGAAACTTACAACATTCTTAAGGGGTTGGACAGGCTAGATGCAGGAAGATTATTCGCGATGTTGGGGAAGTCCAGAACTAGGGGTCACAGTTTAAGGATAAGGGGGAAATCTTTTAAGACCGAGATGAGAAAATCATTTTTTACACAGAGAGTGGTGAATCTGTGGAAATCTCTGCCTCAGAAGGTAGTTGAGGCCACATTTCATTGGCTATATTTAAGAGGGAGTTAAATGTGGCCCTTGTGGCTAAAGGGATCAAGGGGTATGGAGAGAAGGCAGGTACAGGATACTGAGTTGGATGATCAGCCATGATCATATTGAATTGCGGTGCAGGCTCGAAGGGCCGAATGGCCTACTCCCGCACCGATTTTCTATGTTTCTATGTTTAAAGTATCCAGAGAACCTGCCTCCACTGCCCTCGGAGGCAGAGAATTCCACACTCACAACTCTCTCGTTTCAATGATAAGATTGTGAGGAAGGGGGAGAGAGAAATTGCCGGAAGATTTTGAGGAATTCCTGCAGATTGACCAGCGCGGTTTGAATGCTGAACCTTCATTGTTTCCACAATACAATGAAGGTTGGAAATGAGGGGGACTATCTTGTGTAAAAGCCATTAGGGAGTGTCTGGTGCCCACAGCTCATTTGTTCATCTCACCTTTCTGCTTGTATTACCTTCCAAATTTCTGTATCCGACGCACATGCCACAGCCTCTCGTCCTTCTAATTAATCAACGAATCGCTTGCAGAAAGTAAATCAATCCCGAAAGATTCCAGGCAGCTTGCTTTTAATCACTTTGCATTTTAACGCTGGCTTAACACCTGAGGGAAAGCGAGCTCGCTGTTAAGTTTACGAAAAATAAATCGTTCAAGATATTTTTTCTGCTCGTTTACCTTCATGTTAACAGTCGGATATGGCCAGTGAGTTGTTATTTTAACTTGGTGTCAGTTTCCCGGGATTGCCAGGAATTTTCAGAGGGAACTCTCAGAGTGTTCACGGGTGGAGGGAGAATTGATAGACCACCTTTTTAGTTTAGTTTTGTTTAGTTTAGAGATGGTGGCAAAAACGGGAAAGCAGACTATTATCTAAATGGTGGCCGATTGGGAAAGGGGGAGATGCAGCGAGACCTGGGTGTCATGGTACACCAGTCATTGAAGGTAGGCATGCAGGTGCAGCAGGCAGTAAAGAAAGCGAATGGTAGACTTGGTTTATACTCTCTAGAATTTAGGAGATTGAGAGGGGATCTTATAGAAACGTACAAAATTCTTAAGGGGTTGGACAGGCTAGATGCAGGAAGATTGTTCCCGATGTTGGGGAAGTCCAGGACAAGGGGTCACAGCTTAAGGATAAGGGGGAAATCCTTTAAAACCGAGATGAGAACTTTTTTCACACAGAGAGTGGTGAATCTCTGGAACTCTCTGTCACAGAGGGTAGTGAGGCCAGTTCATTGGCTATATTTAAGAGGGAGTTAGATGTGGCCCTTGTGGCTAAGGGGATCAGGGGGTATGGAGAGAAGGCAGGTACGGGATACTGAGTTGGATGATCAGCCATGATCATATTGAATGGCGGTGCTGGCTCGAAGGGCCGAATGGCCTACTCCTGCACCTAATTTCTATGTTTCTATAGCGTGGAAACAGGCCCTTCGGCCCACCGGATCCTAGCTATACCCACATATGAAGACTATTCTACATCCTACACACACTAAGGGCAATTTTTACATTTACCAAAACAATTGAAGATGTAAGGCAGACAAAATTGCTGGAGACACTCAGCGGGTGCGGCAGCATCAATGGAGCGAAGGAAGTAGGCAACGTTTCAGGCCGAAACCCTTCTTCAGTTTCGGCCCGAAACGTTGCCAATTTCCGCCGCTCCATAGATGCTGAGTTTCTCCAGCACTTTTGTCTACCTTCGATTTTCCAGCATCTGCAGTTGAAGATGTAAGGCAGCAGCTCTACCGCTGCGCCACCGTGCCGCGCTCAACTTGTTGGCAGGTGTGGCCATTTCAGTTTCCATGGGTGACTTTGTGAAAGGCTTTGTTGATGTTGCCCGGACCCGAGGGCCTCAGCTACCATGCCATCCTACCACAACCAGAGAGCAGCCCTGAACTACTATCTACCTCATTGAATGGCATTCAACACCATTATACCATCAAAATGATCACCAAACTCGGTAACCTGGGCATCGACCCCTCCCTCTGCAACTGGATACTGGACTTTCTAACCAACAGACCCCAGTCTGTGAGGTTAGACAAGCACACCTCTTCAACCCTCACCCTGATCACTGGCGTTCCACAGGGCTGTGTGCTGAGCCCCCTCCTCTACTCCCTCTTCACCTATGACTGCACACCTGTACATGGTACTAACACCATCATCAAGTATGCAGATGATACAACGGTGATTGGCCTCATCAGCAACAACGATGAGTTGGCCTACAGGGAGGAGGTCCAGCACTTAGCAGCATGGTGCGCTGACAACAGGGAGATCTTCCAGGGAGATGCTAAATGCATTTCGTTGTCTCTGTACTGTACACTGACAATGACAATTAAAATTGAATCTGAATCTGAATCTGGTGACGCTCGGACTATCTTTGATCAGACTTTACTGGCTTTTACCTAGCACTAAACGTTATTCCCTTGTCATGAATTTAATCCATTTTAGAATAAGGCTGCAACGTAACAAAATGTGGAAAAAGTGAAGGAGTCTGAATACTTTCTGAAGTTTAGTTTATAGTCACATGTACCAAAGTGCAGTGAAAAGCTTTTTGTCGCGAGCTATCCAGTCAGCAAAAAAGACCTCATATGATTACAACCCAGCCACCCACAGTGTCCAGACACATGATAAAGGGCATAGTGCAATAAATGCATTCGAAAGTCCTCCAATTGTGAAGTCATCCGATATAAATAATGCATGATCATTTAAATCTAGTTAGTTGTAATCTGAGATTTCTAACTATTGTTTCATAATTCAAATTGGTCAACTCCCAATTCAAGAGAGTTTTCAATGAATATTACATTCTCCAATTTTAGTAACTAACCTACAAACAAACCTCCCATCTTCACCCCTCCCATTTTTTCTTCCCCTCCTCTACCCTGTGCCCCACCTGAATTTGCATCTATTTCCCCCCTTCCCCCTCCTATCCCCTTCCAGCTCCATTCCTTCCTCTGCCTACACAATCTACACCTCTCTTATCCTCATTTACTTAACTCACCCTTCTTGTCTTCTCCAGATCCTTCTTCAGACTGAGACTATTCATCTCTGGGCTTTGTCCCACCATCTGCCAATCAAACAAAAAAAACCCTCACCTGTATCCACCTATCACTTGCCAGGCTTTGCCGTGCTCCCCACCCCCCCCCCCCCCCCAGCCCACCACCCCCGTCACAATCAGTGCGAGGAAGGACCGGGACCCCAAAAGTCACCTACCCATGTTCTCCACAGATGCTGCCTGACCCGCTGACTTACTCCAGCACTCTGTGAAACGTCACCTATCCATGTTCTCCACAGATGCTGCCTGACCCGCTGACTTACTCCAGCACTCTGTGAAACGTCACCTATCCACGTTCTCCACAGATGCTGCCTGACCCACTGAGTTACTCCAGCAACTTGAGTCTTTCTTTTGTGCATCAGCATCTTCAGTTCCTTGTGTCTCCAACTGCCGATGTAAGCTGTATTGCCATGTCTTAAGTAAATGTCTTGCTTTTGTTTTAAGGAAACAAGTTAGCTTAAGTTGGGAGGTACACAAAATTGCTGGAGAAACTCAGCGGGTGCAGCAGCATCTATGGAGCTTTGCTCCATAGATGCTGCTGCACCTGCTGAGTTTCTCCAGCAATTTTGTGTACCTTCGATCTTCCAGCATCTGCAGTTCCTTCTTGAACAACTTAAGTTGGGAGCTCATGTTGCAGAAGTGTGAAAACGGACACCTCCAGATTCAGAGACTGTTTCTTCCCAGCTGTTATCAGGCAACTGAATCATCCTACCACAACCAGAGAGCGGTCCTGAACTACTATCTACCTTTTTAATGTTCCTTGGACTATCCTTGACCTGACTTTGTTGGCTTTACCTTGCACAAAATGTTATTCCCTTTCCATGTATCAATGGATTGATTGTAATCGTGTATTGTCTTTCTGCTAACTGGTTAGCACGCAACAAAAGCTTTTGTACCTCGGTACACGTGACAATAAACTAAACTGAAATGAACCAACTCAAACCAGCATCCTATACCATGTTTTCCACAGATGCTGCCTGACCCGCTGAGTTACTCCAGCACTCTGTGTCCTCACAGCCAGACAACATTCAGTCCTGCATTCCAAGGTCTCTCTACTAACCACAAGTTACTAATGTTTATTATCTAAATGGTGGCCGACTAGGAAACGGGGAGATGCAGCGAGACCTGGGTGTCATGGTACACCAGTCATTGAAAGTAGGCATGCAGGTGCAGCAGGCAGTGAAGAAAGCGAATGGTATGTTAGCTTTCATAGCAAAAGGATTTGAGTATAGGAGCAGGGAGGTTCTACTGCAGTTGTACAGGGTCTTGGTGAGACTACACCTGGAGTATTGCGTACAGTTTTGGTCTCCAAATCTGAGGAAGGACATTATTGCCATAGAGGGAGTGCAGAGACGGTTCACCAGACTGATTCCTGGGATGTCAGGACTGTCTTATGAAGAAAGACTGGATAGACTTGGATTATACTCTCTAGAATTTAGGAGATTGAGAGGGGATCTTATAGAAACTTACAAAATTCTTAAGGGGTTGGACAGGCTAGATGCAAGAAGATTGCTTCCGATGTTGGGGAAAACTCCAACGACCCCCCCCCCCCCCCCCCCCCCCCCCCCGCCACCGTGACACCCCCCCCCCCCTGCAAATCACTATTACAAACACTAGTGAGAAGAACTTTTTTCCACACAAGAGAGTGGTAGTTCGAGGCCAGTTCATTGGCTATATTTGCAAAGAGGGAGTTAGAGTGTGGCCCTTGTGGCTAAGGGGATCAGAACGTTGGTATGGAGAGAAGGCAGGTACGGGCACGGGATGCCTGATCGGGATGAACCCGGGCCTCTGGCGCTGTGAGGCAGCAACTCTACCCGCTGCGGCCACCGTGCTGCACCTAATTCAGACTGAAGTTTCTATGTTTCGGCCTGAAAACGTGATCAGATTTTAAAATTACTTCTTACCATTTCAACCAGAATACAGATCAAGGTTTTATCGGCAGGTAAAGGACAAAGGCTAAGATATTAACAAAACCTGTGCGATATGTTAGAAGCTGCCCGTGGAGGTTTGCCTTTTCATTTCACGTTGAAAAGTAATGCTTTATTGTCAATTCAAATAAATTGGCTTGAAATTGCGTTTCCCCATACTCCAAATGTGCAGGTAATATTTATTACACAGGCAGACAATATACCAAGAAAATAGACAATATGGTTAGTTAAAATATTCCAGACTGCCAGACAGTAAAACTTTGAGGTAGTTATTCAGGGGACAGCCAATAATCTGGTGCAACATAGAAAGGTGCAAATAGCATACTGCAGACATTGTAGTTAAAGTTATTTTAAAGTCCAGTTGGTCTTGTTTGTGTAATGTTCATGGAATTTTCTTTTGTGAGAGTGTTGACAGCACGGAAACAGGTCTGATCAGCCTGAGAGCACCGCTGTTTTTTGAATCCCCCCCCCCCCCCGCCCTGCTGCGGTAGCCCTTGCAGATGGTAGGACACACACAGTTTGTGTGACAATTCACATTTTTATATTGGTTGCTCTCCTGCGTTCAAAATGGGTATAAGTCCTTTGGATTGCTGGTTGGGGTGAAACTGGAGATCTTCTCCGCTGTCCTCACCACTCTCTGTAGGGGGAGGTCAGCAGCAGAGCAAACTGCCATACCAGACAGAGAGACTGCTGGTAAGTGCTCTCAATGGAACCCGGTAAAAAGTGTGAGGGCAGAACCGGGGAGGTCGGCCATCCTCATCCGTCGAAGGAAGTGGAGGCGTTGCTGTGCTTTCTTGACTAGGGAGATGGTGTTGGTGGGCCATGTCTGATCATCTGTGAAGTGCACTCCCAGGAACTTGGTGCTTTTCAAAGCCGAGGGCACTGCCATTGATGGGCAGTGTGGTGTGGACAAAGGTTGGAGATGAAGTCCACAGTTATTTATTTGTTTTATTGACATTGAGTTGAAGGTTATTGATGTCCCACCAGCTGATGAGTTGCTGCATTTCTGCCTGACCCGCTGAGTTACTCCAGCACTTTGTGTCTTTTCTTGTAAACCCCCAGCATCTGCAGTTCCCCGTTGCCCCGATTAGCTGGCTGTGACATTGCGTCGCCTTAGCTCTTGAGAAAAAGCTTCAGATGGCCTGTTCAAAATACTGATGCACAAACTCAAAACCGGCAGGTTTGACCCTGCCAGGCATCAGCTTCACCCTCCGCCACTTCACCGACCCTACCTTCCTCCAGCACTTGGTGTTTTACTCAAGATTCCAGCACCTGCAGTTCCTTGTGTCCCCACAGCAATTTGTGACCCATCCAATCATCTCCATCACACACAAACACAGGGGGATTGAAGTTCTGGGCCACAGTCGAACAAACATTGTTTTGCATCGAGCTCAGTGGTAATTACAATCAAGTGGTTAGAATGTCGCTCTTAATATCGTCCACTTTAATGAGTTAAAAATAACTATTTCGGATTAAGAAAATAGAGTTTCTGGCTGGCACGGTGCTGAACAGGAACCTCAATTAAAACCCGCCTGAAGTCATCTTTTTCAATTTCATATTGATGGTTAATATAGCAGCACGTTTCTGACCCAGATCGTACCATGAAAATCCATCTACTTAATGAGCACCAGGGGACTCCCGATCTCATTATCAATGTCCTCAACAGCAATGGAAGGGGTTTGGAATGATTGGAATTATTTGATATCAGGTACACACACATCTAGAATCATCTACCAGAGACACTAAATGCTGGAGTAACTCAACGGGAAAGGGTGCATCTCTGGAGAGGGCTACCACGCTGTATGACTCTATGACTGCTCCTATTATTATCTACCTTCTGTTTCAAGCAGAGTGCAAGGCCACCAAATTCAAGTGCAGTTTCTTACCACTTCAAGCAGGGTGCAAGGCCACCAAATTCAAGTGCAGTTTCATACCATTTCAAGTAGGGTGCAAGGCCACTAAAGACAGCAAGTCATGACCTCTCCCTCCTCCATCTTGCAGAGACTGAGCCATGCCCACACTTCTGGGTTTTATAGTCCATCCCCCTCTCACCAGAAGGGGTGTGGCCTTCATGGCATGATTGACAGGAGAGAGAATCTCAACACTTTTTTTTTAAACACTAATAACTCTTTTATTTATCATCAATGGGAAAATTCCTCGGCACCTGATGAGCGGAGGAGGACTTTGAGTAAGATGGCCAAAAAATCACAGCCGTGCATGGTAGCGTTTTTTCTAAAATCAATACAAAGCGCAAACAGGAAATGGTCAAGATTAGACGTTTAATTATATACAAGGCAAGGCAAGTTTAATTAGGCAAGGCAAGTTTAATTAGGAAAGGAAAATTTAATTAGGCAAGGCAACTTTAATTCGGCAAGGCAACTTTAATTAGGCAAGGCAACAGTAATTAGGCACAGCTTTAGCATTTCCAAACCAAAGGCAACACAGGTTTAGCATTTCCAAACCAAAGGCAACACAGCTTTAGCATTTCCAAACTATATTTCCAAAACCACATTAAGGGCATTGACAGGTAAGTAAAACAACTCACAGTTTAGTTGACATGTGTTCAGTGTTATTCACAGCTCAGACTGAGAGATGTGACCCTCTCGCACACCCATCTTGCAGAGACTGACTGAGGCACTCAACACTTCTGGGTTTTATAGTCCCTCCGGAAAGGGAGAGAGAATCTCAACATTTTTTAAAGACTAATAACTCTTTTATTTTTCATCAATGGGAAAAATCCTCTTGTCCTGCGCAGCGGAGGGGGACTCTGAGTAAGATGGCCAAAAATCACAGCATAAGTGGCAGCGTTTTTTCTAAAATCAATATACAGAACAACAGGAAGTGGTCAAGATCAGACTTTTAGTAATATAGATTAAGTGTTTGGACACGCTAGAGGCAGGAAACACGTTTCCGATGTTGGGGGAGTCCAGAACCAGGGTCCATAGTTTAAGAATAAGTGGTAAGCCATTTTTGAACGGAGATGAGAAAAAACTTTTTCACACAGAGGGTTGTGAGTCTGTGGAATTCTCTGCCTCAGAGGGTGGTGGAGGCTGCTTCTATGGATGCTTTCAAGAGAGAGCTAGATAGAGAGCTCTTAGGGATAGCGGAGTTAAGGGATATGGAGAGAAGGCAAGAACGGGGTACTGATTGTGGATGATCATCCATGATCACATTGAATGGTGGTGCTGAATGGCCTACTCCTGCACCTATTGTCTATTGTCTATTGATATGGGCCAAAGGCAGGTAAATGGGACCAACTTAGCTAGGGCATCTAGATGGTTATGGAAGAATTGTCCTGTTTACACGGTGTATGACTCTGTGACTCCAAAGATAGCTTGAGTGTTGGCACACGGCTGCAATAGCAATCTGCCTGCCCTCTTTGTACTGATTCCAATATTCTGTTTCAACTAAGGTCATCCACTTACATTCCTCACCACCAATAAAAACGCATCGGTTGAGAGACATTACACTTCATTTCGCAATAATAGATGCGGTTTGAGATTCATATATTCAGCTACCAAGTCTCAGTAGATCTTGGCCAGTCTATGATGAATTCAGCTCGAGAGCGTTAATCATTGTTATGGAAGGCTGAGGCATCTTAATTGAGCCTGCTATCCTCAGTTGTCTTAGAAGTATTTATGAAGGTCAACGGACATTAATCTTTAACCTCTGTGTAAGCACGCTACCCACTTTCCCCGCCTTCAATTAGCGAATAAACTGCGCAAAGGAATCTATAGGTTGACACAAAAATGCTGGAGAAACTCAGCGGGTGAGGCCGCATCTATGGAGAGAAGGAATGGGCGATGTTTCGGGTCAAGAATGAAGGGTTAATTCCTTCTCTCCATAGATGCTGCCTCGCCCGCTGTGTTACTTCAGCATGTTAGACAATAGACAATAGGTGCAGGTGTAGGCCGTTCCGTCGCCCATTCCTTCTCTCCATAGATGCTGCCTCACCTGCTGTGTTACTCCAACATTTTGTGTCTACCAGTGGACCGAAGGGCCTCTTTCCATGCTGTGTCTCTAAACTAAACTAAACAAAAACTAAATTCATTACCATTGCAAGCGAACATACCTGTCCACACCAACACTGGTTGTTCTCATTACTGATTAAAGTTCATTTGCAAGATCTTGTATGTGAGGGCGTTCTAGAATTGATTTTTACAGATCTCTGTCAATACAAGACAATACCGTTTATTGTCATTTGAACCTCAAATGAAGTTCAAACGAAATTTGGTTTCTGCAGTCATACAACAAGAAAAAAAAACCAAGACACACAATTTACACAAACACCCATCACAGTGAATCTCCTCCTCACTGTGATGGAAGGCAAAGTCATTGCCTCTCCCCGTTTTCTATTCTTCTCCCGATGTTAAAGCCCCTAGCGGGCGATGGCAAGTCCCGTGGCCGTTAAAGCCGTGCCAGGCGATGTAAGGCCCTGCTCCGGGTCTTAATGTTGGAGGCCCCGGCGGGCAATGGCAAGTCCCGTGGCCGTTAAAGCCGCGCCGGGCGATGTAAGGCCCCGCTCCGGGTCGCCTTCAACCCCACAAATCTGGGCGGGAGAAGTTACCGTTGCGGGAGCTCCGAAAAACGGTCTCCCACCAGGGACCCGCGAGCCCCCGATGTCACCGTCCACCACCCAAGCTCCGAAGTCGGGTCGCAGCCGCGCGCCACCACAGCTCTCCACGCTCCAAAGCCGGCCAGCCCCACGATGGCGAGTCCGCGACTGGAGACCCCAGGTTGGAGGCCGCTCCACGGTGCTAGGCCCCAACGACAACGGAGACCCAAGAGGGTTTCCCCACCCCGCCCCACACATATACACAACTAAAAACGATATATAAACTACAACCAAACTATACACTCATCAGGACCAAAAATATATATATTTTTTAAAAGACAGATGGACTACAGAGGCCGCTGCCGCGAGATGCCGCCATCTTAAGACACTTGGGAAACGTTGCATCCATCTCCTCCCTCGACCCCCGTCCCCAATCACACTCCACTTCAAAGGCACTGATGGCAAAAATAAATTGACATTCATGCACAGGCAAATGCTTACACTGATAAAACTCATTTATTCCAGAATGGACCGAGCCTATTTGTTATGGCTTCAGCAATTCCTCCCGAAACAACGAGACTTCTCAATTCATGCTGTAAATCCTGTTCTAGGTTGAAGTTTATTTTTTTTTAAAGTAGATTTGTGGAGCAGGCCTAGAGAGTGGAACCAGAGCAATGTAAAGCTGAGGAATCTAAGTATGAATAGGTGGTCGATGATGCAACTGAAGATTACAGAACTCAAAACATTCACTACAGTAATTTCTCCAATAATCTACTAAGTTAAACTCCAGCCTCCAGCAAACTCTTCAGAGTCTCAGAGTCAGACTGCACGGAAACAGGCCCTTCGGCCCAACTTGCCCGTGCCGACCAAGATGCCTCATCTACACGAGTCCTACCTGGCCCGTATCCCTCCAAACATTTCCTATCCATGCACAAACTCAGGTCAGGTCTTCTCCTATGGCTCAGGGCCTGAAGAAGGGTCTCGACCCGAAACGTCACCCATCCTTCTCTCCAGAGATGCTGCCTGGCCCGCTGAGTTACTCCAGCATTTTGTGTCTACCTTCGGTTTAAACCAGCATCTGCAGTTCCTTCCAACACATCAGGTCAGGCCTCCTCCTAAGGCTTCCACGACATCTAATTTTAGATGTAGCTCTTGTCGAACTCTTTCAAATATCAGGAGGTACAAGGAACTGCAGGTGTAGGTTCACAAAAGAAGACACAAATTGCTGGAGTAACTCAGCGGGTCACGCAACATCTCTGAAGAACATGGACAGAGATTTGGGTCAGAAGAAAGGTCCTGACCCGAAAAGTCACCTATCCATGTCCTCCACAGATGCTGCCTGACCTGCTGAGTTACTCCAGCACTCTGTGAAACGTCACCTATCCATGTTCTCCACAGATGCTGCCTGACCTGCTGAGTTACTCAAGCACTCTGTGAAACGTCACCTATCCATGTTCTCCACAGATGCTGCCTGACCTGCTGAGTTACTCCAGCAATCTGTGAAACGTCACCTATCCATGTTCTCCACAGATGCTGCCTGACCCGCTGAGTTATGGTGCAGCAGCATCTATGGAGCTAAGGAAATAGGCAACTTTTCGGGCCGAAATCCTTCTGGAAATAGGCAACGTTTCGGGCCGAAACCCTTACGGGTTTCGGCCCGAAACGTTGCCTATTTCCTTAACTCCATAGATGCTGCCTGACCCGCTGAGTTACTCCAGCACTCTGTGAAATGTCACCTATCCATGTTCTCCACAGATGCTGCCTGACCCGCTGAGTTACTCCAGCGCTCTGTGAAACATCACCTATCCATGTTCTCCACAGATGCTGCCTGACCCGCTGAGTTAGTCTGGCATTTTGTGTCTTCTTTTATTCAAATGTTACTCCAATGCTAACTGCGACAGTTTAATTTTGAAATTAGCTCATGATGATGTTAAGTGCTCGATTGTTTTGGATGTAATTCCCTCCATTCTTATAAAAGCTAGACTAGAAGACTGGTCCCAGAAGAAATGAATGAAGAGCAAGGTACACAGCAAGAACAGAGGCTAGACAAAAATGATGTAGGAATTCAGCGGTTCAGGCAGCATCTATGGATGGAAGAATAGGCGGCGTTTCGGGTCGAGACCCTTCATCAGTCAGACCCGAAACGTCGCCCATTTCTTCTCTCCATAGATGCTGCTGCACCCGCTGAGTTTCTCCAGCATTTTTGTCTACCTTCGATCTTCCAGCATCTGCAGTTCCTTCTTGAACACAGAACAGAAAGTCAGTTTCGTTTTATAATTCTTGAAATTAAAATGATCCTTATTACTACTATTTTAAAATCTAGCACAGAATATGAAAAGTCTCACATTCAAAGAAGAGTTTAGGTTAGAGATACAGCATGGAAACAGGCCCTTCAGCCCACTGAGTCCTTGCTGGCCATCGTTCATCCGCTCACACCAATTCTTTTTAATTTTTTTTTTTTTTTTTTTATATAGCACATTTTTAGTCAACTTGCATTGACCCCAAAGTGCTTCACATAATTACATTACATTTACACACAGGCAAAGGTGGGTGAAGTGTCTTGCCCCAAGGACACAACGACAGTATGCACTCCAAGCGGGATTCGAACCGGCTACCTTCCGGTCGCCAGCCGAACACTTAGCCCATTGTGCCATCTGTTCTAGGTTATCCCACTTTCTCAGCCTCTAGACACACAGTAGACAATAGACAATAGACAATAGGTGCAGGAGTACGCCTTTTGGCCCTTCGAGCCAGCACCGCCATTCAACGTGATCATGGCTGATCACCCCCAATCAGTACCCCGTTCCTGCCTTCTCCCCATATCCCCTGACTCCGCTATCTTTAAGAGCCCTATCTAGTGCTCTCTCTTGAAAGCATCCAGAGAACCTGCCTCCACTGCCCCCTGAGGACTGGGGACAAATTACAGAGGCCAATTAACCTACAAACCCGCACGTCTTTGAGAAGTGGGAGTAACCCCTTGCAGTCGCAGGGAGAACATGCAGACTCCACACAGACAGTACCTGAGAGCAGGATGGAGCCGGGGTCTCTGGAGCCGTGAGGCAGCAGCACTACCAGCTGCCCCACCGTGCCATCTCTACACCTGGATCTGCACCAGCTCTTTGATTAGCTCGGTGCTAAATTTCAAAGTACATATTTTTTTTTTAAAACAACTTGAATAACAAATGATTGAATCTGAATTATTTTCTTTTTGACACGGTCGTTTGGAACGATGTTATCATCGTGGTTTATTTACAAGTTCAAGTTGAGCTGAGATGCATGAGGTGGTGTGTTTACCATATACATTGGCATGCACCGTGCGATCCAGGGCTTGTGCCTGTGCCAGATGCCTTTGAGGTGGAGCCCAGAGGAACTCTTGGATGAAACACCTGCATGCAAGTTCTTGGAGATGCCCATGGGCCAAGTTATATTTGCATTTCAAAGACGATTTATCCTGGATGCTGGTAGCTACCTGTAATGAGGCAGCAGAAATCTACAGACAGAGGTGTTGGCTAATATGTCTGGAGGTCGGGTTTGGGCTGACAACAATAACAAGAGCATGAGGTTGCTTGGTAGCATGAAATATATCCGTAAATCGTACACTGAATATGTTTTCCCGTGGAAGCAGGCATGGAAACAGGCCCTCTCGACCCAACCGAGTTCACCCCTGACCATCAATCACCCGTACACTAGTTCCAACATAGGGGCCAGATGCCCCTGTCCCACTTAGGAAACCTGAACGGAAACCTCTGGGGACTTTGCGCCCCACCCAACGTTCCCGATCGGTTCCCGAAGGTTGCAGGAGGTTGCAGGTAGTGGAAGCAGGTAGGGA
Organism: Leucoraja erinaceus; assembly: GCF_028641065.1. Lineage (NCBI taxonomy): Eukaryota > Metazoa > Chordata > Chondrichthyes > Rajiformes > Rajidae > Leucoraja > Leucoraja erinaceus. The sequence continues at coordinate 55,473,015 of NC_073387.1, read as the reverse complement.
GACTGACAAAAACCTCCGGGAACCGCACGGAAACCTTGGGTGGGGCGCAAAGTCTCCAGAGGTTTCTGTTCAGGTTTCCTAAGTGGGACGGGGGGCATTAGGGCCTGTCCCACTTACGCGACTTTTTCGGCGACTGCCGGCACCCGTCATAGGTTGCCGAAAATTTTCTCAACATGTTGAGAATCCAGCAGCGACCAGAACAAGATACAACTCTTAAGGGGCGACTACTCACAACCGTACAGGCTTCACCCCGCAACATGGTCACCAGGGTGTCACCTGTACGGCCGTGAGTCGTCTCCTCAGTCGCCCAAAGAGTCGCCCGTAGCGTCTTTCTGGTCGCCGCTGGATTTTCAACACGTTGAACATTTTCGGCGACCTATGACGGGTGCCGTGTAAGTGGGACAGGCCCCTAAAGCACTGGGGCCAATTTATAATTTTTTACTGAAGCCAATTAACCTACAAACCTGTACGGCTTTGGAGTGTGGGAGGAACCCGGGGCGCCCGGAGAAAACCCACGCCGGTCACGGGGAGAACGTGCAAACTCCGTACAGGCAGCACCCATAGTCAGGATCGAACCCCGGCTCTCTGACGCTGCAACTCTACCGCTGCGCCACCGTGCGACCTCTATCTATCTGCTGCGTAGATTAACACAAAATGTTGGAGCAACTTAGCGGGTCAGGCAGCATTTGTGGAGAAAGAGGATGAGTGACATTTCTGGTTTGGACCCACCTACTGATCCCTCTTCACTTGACAGTCTGAAGAAGGATCCCGACTTGAAACGTCACCCATCCTTTATCTCCAGAGATGCTGCCAGACCCACTCTGTGAGTTACTCCAGCACTCTGTCCCTATCTTTGGTATAAACCAGCATCTGCAGTTCCTTGTGTCTATGTAAATCTGCATATCATTTCACTCAATTGCCCAACGATGTCTACAATTCTGCCACATTTAAAATCAATTCAGAGTCTGTCTCTTTGAATTATCTAGCGTTAATGAGTATCATATCTAAACAGAGCACTTATATCACCAGTAGGTTCTATTATTTGTTGAGGTTTGTTTGATTTGTAGATTTGTCAATTTTTGTGTCCATATGGAATATAGACAATAGCATCTGCAAATTTTTTAATGTTACTTTTAATCCCTTCATCTAATTATTTAAAGCCCTGTCCCACGGTACAAGTTCATTCCAAGAGCTCTCCCAAGTTTAAAAAAAAATCAAACTCGTTGTAAGCACGGAGAATGAACGTAGCCGGTACATCGGAGCTCGGGGACATAGAAACATAGAAAATAGGTGCCGGAGTAGGCCATTCGGCCCTCCGAGCCTGCACCCCCATTCAATATAATCATGGCTGATCATCCAACTCAGTATCCTGTACCTGCCTTCTTTCCATACCCCCTGATCCCTTTAGCCACAAGGGCCACATCTAACTCCCTCTTAAATATAGCAAATGAACTGGCCTCAACTACTTTCTGTGGCAGAGAATTCCACAGATTCACCACTCTCTGTGTGAAAAATAATTTTCTCATCTCGGTCCAAAATTCCCCCTTATCCTTAAACTGTGACCCCCATGTTCTGGACTTCCCCAACATCGGGAACAATCTTCCTGCATCTAGCCTGTCCAACCCCTTAAGAATTTTGTAAGTTTCTATAAGATCCCCCTTCAATCATCTCTTAGTGTCCCCTTAGCCGCTCGTAACGCTAACGGCAGGTACTCGGGAAGACTCGCTAACGGCAGGTAAGCTCGGGAAGACTGGTGAAGATTTTTCAAAATGTTGAAAAATGTCCACGAGAGCCCCGAGTACCGACGAGCGGCCATTACCGTAAATCTCCGAGTTCGAATCAGGGCAAACTCGGGAGAGCTCTTGGAATGGGGAACTCATACCGTGGGACAGGGCTATTAATATATATTGTAAAAAGCTGCAGTCCCAGCACCGAGCCTTGCGGTACCCCACTAGTCACTGCCTGCCATTCTGAAAGGGACCCGTTAATCCCTACTCTTTGTTTCGTCTGTCAGCCAATTCTCTATCCATGTCAGCACTCTACCCCCAATATCATGTGCCCTAATTTTGCCCACTAATCTCCTATGTGGGACCTTGTCAAATGCTTTCTGAAAGTCCAGGTACACTACATCCACTGGCTCTCCCTTGTCCATTTTCCTAGATACATCTTAAAAAAATTTAGTCAAAAGATTAGTCAGGCATGATTTCCCCTTCGTAAATCCATGCTGACTCAGACCGATCCTGCTACTGCTATCCACATAGGTAGGAAGGTACACAACTCCTGGTGACCTGTGGGTGTATCAGCTAGCGTGGATAGAACACTTCAGCTAAGTGGAGAGATTGTACAAGCTGTGAAGGTTCGTCTTTGAATATGAATATGAGCATTCATGGCAAAAGGATTTGAGTATAGAAGCAGGGAGGTTCTACTGCAGTTTTACAGGGTCTTGGTGAGACCACACCTGGAGTATTGTGTACAGTTTTGGTCTCCTAATCTGAGGAAAGACATTCTTGCCATAGAGGGAGTACAGAGAAGGTTCACCAGACTGATTCCTGGGATGTCAGGACTTTCATATGAAGAAAGACTGGATAGACTCGGCTTGTACACGCTAGAATTTACAAGATTGAGGGGGGATCTTATAGAAACGTACAAAATTCTTAAGGGGTTGGACAGGCTAGATGCAGGAAGATTGTTCCCAATGTTGGGGAAGTCCAGAACAAGGGGTCACAGTTTAAGGATAAGGGAGGAAATCTTTTAGGACCGAGATGAGAAAAACATTATTCACACAGAGAGTGGTGAATCTGTGGAATTCTCTACCACAGAAGGTAGTTGAGGCCACACAGTTCATTGGCTATATTTAAGAGGGAGTTAGATGTGGCCCTTGTGGCTAAAGGTATCAGGGGGTATGGAGAGAAGGCAGGTACAGGATACTGAGTTGGATGATCAGCCATGATCATATTGAATGGCGGTGCAGGCTCGAAGGGCCGAGTGGCCTACTCCTGCACCAATTTTCCATGTTTCTATGGTTCTATGAAAGTCTAAGGGTGGACTTAATAGAACTGTTCAAAATAGTGAGGAATTCTGACAGAGTCAGCGGAGATATTTAACTTGTATAGAAAGGTTCGTCACAGGTACAGCAGGCAGTGAAGAAAGCTAATGGAATATAGGCCTTCATAACAAGAGGATTTCAGTATAGGACTAGAGATGTTGAACATTTTCAAAGACCTGCTGTGACTATGACGGGTGCCGGCAAGTTGCTGAAAGAAATTGCGTAAGTGGGACAGGCCCTTTAAATTCAAATTACAGGCAGTAAGCAGCTTCTTTTGCCTGCTGCCCAAGGCTTTAGGTTTTATCTCTATGACATATATGAATTGCCTCGGTGAAATGACGACATTGCAGTTGCTGCATAATTGCACGTTGCTGTCAAAAGAAAAATTAATACTTGCCAGTTTTGAAATAAGAGTTTTAGAGTTCCTATCAAACATTATACTCAATTTGTAATTTCCGCCTGTGAAATAACTCTGGCCATATCATCTCGATATATTTTTATTTGCTAACTTCAACATCACTTGGCGCCTTAAATTGGGTCAACCTCGTCTAATTTGATGACATTAATTCTGTTAATTGAAGTAGTTGGGGTTGAGATACAAATATAAAGAGGTTCAGAGACCGTTAATTAGATAAACGAGTTAAAGTTACTCATCAGATCAAGATCAAGTACTGTGGCTAATTCATGTGGAAGGGAACTGATTAAATTGGTGGAATGGGTTTGCTCCTAAAGGGGCTGTCCCACTTGGGCGACCCAATCCGCGAGTTCTGGCGAGTTTGCCCTCGACTCATACTCGCGGCATGGTCGACACGAGGTCGTAGGGGGGTCTTCGTAACTCTCCTTCATGCTCGAGAGTGGTCCCCGCGTACTCGAGGCCTCAGCTGGGTCGCGGAGTTTTTTTCAATATGTTAAAAATCGCCCGCGAGTAAAAAAAGGTCGCCATGGGAAAAAAATCGATACTTTTTTACACGTAGGTTTAGTCGAAGTAGGTCGTAGTAAGTCGGCATGTTAGTCGTAGGTAGTCGAGGGTAGTCGAAGGTAGTCGTAGAGAGTCTTCATCATAGTCGAAGGGAGGTCGAAGGAGATCATCTTCACTCTCCACTGTTCAGTGTCCAATTTTCCCGAAGTTAGTCGTAGCTAGTCGTAGCTGGTCTTCAACATAGTCGAAAGAGGTGGAAGGAGGTCTTCTACATAGTCGAAGGAGGTCTTCAACATGTCATTTTTTAAACTCTTCTAAACTCGCCAATTAGGTCGCCCAAGTGGGACAGCCCCTTTAGAGTGGAGCTGCAATTAAGATGTTTAGATAGGATAGGATTGGGTTACTATTATATTTAAGATGGACACAAAATGCTGGAGTAGCCCAACAGGGCAGGCAGCATCTCTGGAGAGCAGGAATGGGAAATAGTTCATGTTGAGACCGTTCTTTAGACTGAGACTTGTCGGAGAGAGGAGGAGAAATAGGCACATAAACCATGAGAGGAATAGATCGGGTAGATGCACAGTCTCTTGCCCAGAGTGGCTGAATCAAGGACCAGAGGACATGGGTTCAAGGTGAAGGGGAAAAGACTTAATCGGAATCTGAGGGGTAACTTTTTCACACAAAGGGTGGTGGGTGCATGGAACAAGCTGCCAGAGGAGGTCGTTGAGGCTGGGACTATCCCAACGTTTAAGAAACAGTTAGACAGGTACTTGGATATGACAGGTTTGGAAGGATATGGGCCAAAGGCAGGCAGGTGGGACTAGTGTAGCTGGGACAAGTTGGGCCGAAGGGCCTGTTTCCACACTGTATCACTCTATGACTCTATTTCACAGTGAAGCAGAAAAATGTGCAGGAAGGAACTGTCACCCATTCCTTCTCTGCAGAGATGCAGCCTGTCCCGCTGAGTTGCTCCTGCATCTTGTGTCTATCTTCGGTGTAAGCCAGCATCTGCAGTTCCTAGCTACTACTATGTTTTGACTGGACGAATGAGTGTGGATAGGATTGATCGTGCCAACGGGTAGTTTCAGCTTGTTTAAGAAAGAACTGCAGATGCAGGAAAAATCGAAGGTAGACAAAAAATGCTGGAGAAACTCAGCGGGTGAGGCAGCATCGATGGAGAGAAGGGACGGGCAACGTTTCAGGTCGAGACCCTTCTTCAGACTGATGTCGGGGAGGGGGGGGGGCAGAAAAAAGAACGGAAGAGGTGGAGACAATGGGCTTTGTGGGAGAGCTGGGAAGGGCAGGGAAATGGAATTAGCTTAGATGGGGCATCTTGGTCAGCATGGACAAGTTGGGCCGAAGGGCCTTTTTCCATGCAGTATGACCTTTTTCCTATGCCTTTCATAATTTTATATACTTCCATATATCTATCATGGAAGCAACCACTGTATAGTTTTCTGTGTAGCATGAAGAAGGGCCCCAATCCGAAACGTCACCTATCAAGAAATCCAGAGATGCTGCCTGACCCACTAAGTTACTCCAGCACTCTGTAGCTTTTTCCCGCGCTAGAACGTTCTTCTATTCCAATCCCCAGGCTGGTGTTGTGTAGAACGCAAACGTGTTTTGGTTTTCCATTTACACAGAGCACTCCCTGGTGGACGGGATGCAGAACTACAATCGTACATTTCACATATGACTGGTGAAGTGCCTCTGATATGACAACAACATCATGGAATGCACCTCAGATAGACACAAAAAAACTGGAGTAACTCAGCGGGACAGGCAGCATCCCTGGAGAGAAGGAATGGGTGACGTTTCGGATCGAGACCCTTCTTCAGACAACCCTAATGCAGTCTCGACCCAAAACATCACCCATCCCTTCTCTCCAGAGATGCTGCCTGTCCCGCTGAGTTACTCCAGCTTTTTGTGTCTATCTTCAATTTAAACCAGTGTCTGCAGTTCCTCCCTACACATGAAACGCACCTCAGCAGTTTAGAGATACAGCGCGGAAACAGGCCCTTCGGCCCACCGAGTCCACACCGACCAGTGATCCCCGCACACTAACACTAGCAATGTTACAAAATTTTGAGATTTAAAAAATCAAGTCTGCAATTTATCCCATCAGATAAAGCATAAAAATAAGTTTAATTTGACACCTAATTCACTTTCATATCTCAAGTAATAAAAAAGTTATGCCCATTTACATACTCGGAAATTAGCATCTTGTTCCCTATTGATTTTCTATGGACATAACAAAAAAGCTGTGATCATGGACAGTCAAAAGCCCATAACCTTCTTAAAAATTAAGGGAACTGAATGAAATTTTCAGTTATCATAGATTGAACCATTCTGAAACAAATATAAAATAATCTTACTTGGATAACCTGAAATTATAGCATAGAATTAGTTAGTTACCCAATTGTAGCTAATTTCAAACTTCAATTACTAGATCTAAACATCTATCCATTTCTTAATAAATGATTAACATTTTTAAATAGCCTAAGTGTCCAAATAATATTCACAAATAATTCACAATAAATCTCATTTACATCAATTTATAGGCCAAATGGAAGGAATTTAGTGTTCAATTGCTGTAAATTAAAGTCTATTTTAAATCAGCTTTCTAGTGGGTTCCTGTGAACGCGCTGGTTTAGAACGTTCACATTGCGGTAGTTTTGTGCCCTCAAATGCCCAGAAAAATACTGCGGGATATAAAGAGCCCAAAATGAATTACTCGCAATAGTAAACTTTGTATAAAGGGTTCTTAAGAAGCCCCTTTTAATGTAAAAATAAGGTACATACCTTTAATTGTTTGCTTTATAAAACCCTGGGGCTGTGAGAGGTTGCGGGTTGAGAGAGTGGTTTTTAAACTACTATAACTATTATACAAGGCCATAAAAACTAATAATACCTTTTGCAACGGGGTCTTTCAGCGATTTTTCGTTAATGATTTACTGGGCTGAACATTTTCGATTGCAACAGCATAGTAAAAATCGCGTTTTAAACCCGCCCCCTCTAAACAGCGCCAAAATCGCGCACACGGGCTGGGGCAGATTCTCAATGACGATTCAGGTAGGTTTTGTAACATACCTACTAACACTATCCTACACGCACTAGGGATATTTAATATTTTTAGCAGGCCAATTAAGCTGCAAACCTGTATGGCTTTGGAGTGTGGGAGGAAACCGGAGCACCCGGAGAAAAGCCACGCAGGTCACGGGGTGAAGGTACAAACTCCGTACGGGCGATGCCCGTGGTCAGGATCAAACCCGGGTCTCCAGCGCTGTAAGGCAGCAACTCTCCCGCTGCGCCATCGTGCTACGATCAAACAGATTTTACTCGAAGGATTTTCAGCTGGTCTTAAACGGAAGGAAATACATTCCTGCCTGGGAATGAGTGGTAATTTGATCCATGAATGGAAACAATAAGAAATTCAACAGTTCACTCAATTCACTGCAAAAAGAATAATTTTCTTGAGAAGAACTACACAGTCAGAAGAAAGATACAAAGTGCTGGAGTAACTCTGTGGGTCAGGCAGCTTCCCTGGAGAACATGATTAAGAAGGGTCCCAACCCAAAAAAAAACGTATCCTATCCAGAGTTGCTGCCTAATCCGCTGAGTTACTCCAGCACTTGGTGTAAAGAGTGTCTTGCTACAGTGTGGGAACAGGCCATTCGGCCCACCGAACGCATACCGACCATCGATCACATGTCCACTGGTTCTTTGTCCTGCACACTAGGGAGAATTTACAAAGCCAATTAATCTGCAAACCTGCACGTCTTTGGAATGTGGGAGGAAACCGGAGCGCCCGGAGAAAACCCACGCGGGTCACGGGGAGAACGTACAAATTCCGTACGGACAGCACCTGAAATGAGGATCGAAGTCGGGTCTCTGGCACTGTGAGGCAGCAACTCTACCCGCTGCACCTGTGTACCGCCCCAGAATAAAGCAACGAGAAGCAATGCAGCCTGCGATGGGAGGCAGTAACGTTGCCAATTTTCTCAAAATTGAAACTGCCTCGGACAGGAAAAGCATATTACATTTCAGCAAATCTATCTGCCACATGATCTGCAAAGTCACAGGGTGATACAGTGTGGAAACAGGCCCTTCGGCCCAACTTGCTGATACCAGCCAACATGCCCCAGCTGCACTAGTCCCACCTGCCCGCGCTTGGCCCATACCCCTCCAAACCTGTCCCATCCATGTACCCAACAGAGTTGACGTGGAAAAGCTTTTCCCACTGAGAAGATTCAAACAAGGGGACATGACATGAGAATTAAGGGACTGAAGTTTAGGGGTAACATGAGGGGGAACTTCTTTACTCAGAGAGTGGTAGCTGTGTGGAATGAGCTTCCAGTGAAGGTGGTGGAGGCAGGTTCGTTTTTTATCATTTAAAAATAAATTGGATAGTTATATGGATGGGAAGGGAATGGAGGGTTATGGTCTGAGCGCAGGTATATGGGACTAGGGGAGATTATGTGTTCGGCACGGACTAGAAGGGTCGAGATGGCCTGTTTCCGTGCTGTAATTGTTATATGGTTATATGGTTATATGGTTACCTAACGGTAACTTGAATGTTGGGATAGTCCCAGCCCCAACTACCTCCTCTGTCAGCTCGTTCCATAAACCCACCACCCTCTGTGTGAAAATATTACCCCTCAGATTCCTATTAAATCTTTTCCCCTTCATCTTAAACCTACAGTATGTCCTCTGGTCCTGAATTTCCCTAGTCTATGCAAGAGACTCTGTGCATCTTCCCAATCTATTCCTCTCATGATTTTATACACCTCTATAAGATCACCCCTCATCCTCCTGCACTCCAAGTGATAGAAAGCTAGAGACATTTTGTCAAACGTCTGATGAAACCTCAGTATTCGGGCTTAGTCCTTGTCAAGTCCAGAAACAGGGGTCACAGTTTAGGAATAAGGGGTAGGCCATTTAGGACTGAGATGATGAAAAACATTTTCACCCAGAGAGTTGTGAATCTGTGGAATTCCCCGCCACAGAAGGCAGTGGAGGCCGATTCACTGGATGTTTTCAAGAGAGAGTTAGATTTAGCTCTTGGGGCAAAGGGAATCAGGGGATATGGGGAGAAAGCAGGAACGGGGTACTGATTGTGGATGATCAGCCATGATCATATTGAATGGTGGTGCAGGCTCAAAGGGCCGAATAGCCTACTCCTGCATCTCTTGTCTATGTTTCTATGTTTGTAATATTGCACGCACAAGACCAGCTACGGTCTACATGGTTTCGGCAACAATGTCCATCAGCTCTGCTGAATGGATGAAGTCAAGTCAAGTCAAGTTTATTTGTCACATACAAATACGAGATGTGCAGTGAAATGAAAGTGGCAATGCTCGCGGACTTTTGTGCAAAAGACAAACAACAAAACAACCAAACAAATTATAAACACAATCATAACACACATATTCTTTTACATAATAAATAATGGAAGGAAAAACGTTCAGTAGAGTTAGTCCCTGGTGAGATAGGCGTTTACAGTCCTTATAAGTGTTTGAGAGCAAGGAAACATTCCCAAACATGGAGTAGATAAGGTAAGCTCTTTGTGGGTTAAGACATTTGTTTAATAGACAATAGACAATAGACAATGGGTGCAGGAGGAGGCCATTCGGCCCTACGAGCCAGCACCGCCTTTCAATGTGATCATGGCTGATCATCCCCAATCAGTACCCCGTTCCTGCCTTCTCCCCATAACCCCTGACTCCGCTATCTTTAAGAGCCCTATCTAGCTCTCTTTTGAAAGTATCCAGAGAATCTGCCTCCACCACCCTCTGAGGCAGAGAATTCCACAGACTCACAACTCCCTGGGTGAAAAAGTTTTTCCTTGTCTCCGTTCTTAATGGCTTACCACTTATTCTAAAACTGTGGCCCCTGGTTCTCGACTCCCCCAACATCGGGAACATGTTTCCTGCCTCTAGCGTGTCCAAACCCTTAATAATCTTATAGGTTTCAATAAGAATCCCTCTCATCCTTCTAAACTCCAGAGTGTACAAGCCCAGCCGCTCCAATCTATCAACATATGACAGTCCTGCCATCCCGGGAATTAACCTTGTGAACCTACACTGCACTCCCTCAATAGCAAGAAAGTCCTTCGTTAAGTTTGGAGACCAAAACTGCTCACAATAATCTTGGTTTTAATAAATCACCGCTAATTTTGAGATGCCGCAGACAGCCATCAGTCTGAAGGAACTGCAGATGCTGGAGAAAGGGTTTCGGCCCCCGAAACGTTGCCTATTTCCTTCGCTCCATAGATGCTGCTGCACCCACTGAGTTTCTCCAGCACATTTGTCTACCTTCGATTTTCCAGCATCTGCAGTTCCTTCTTAAAGTGTCCCCTTTTCATCTGTGCATTAATTGCCTCATACGGTGTTTTGTATTGAATTCTGTATTTACTTTGTGTACTAGTCATGTCTCTACTATTTATTTCATTCCCCTTACATGTTTTTCCTCTATCTGCTAAATTTTTGTAAGGTGTCCTTGAGACTCTTGAAAGGCGCCCATTAAATAAAATGTATTATTATTATTATTATTATTATTATTATTATTATTATTATTATTATTATTAAATGCCATCAGTAACCTATCCCAACCAATCCATGGAAACCTCTCAGATGCCCCCATGAACAACTTTCCCTCCCCCCACAGGAGAACATGGATAGGTGACGTCTCACAGAGTGCTGGAGTAACTCAGCGGGTCAGGCAGCATCTGTGGAGAACATGGATAGGTGACGTCTCACAGAGTGCTGGAGTAACTCAGCGGGTCAGACAGCATCTGTGGAGAACATGTATAGGTGACGTTTCACAGAGTGCGGGAGTAACTCAGCGGGTCAGACAGCATCTGTGGAGAAGGGGGATAGGTGACGTTGGAGAGAGGGGATGGGGGGGGGAGGCTGGGAGGGGTGGGGGGACAAAGTCAGGCAAGTGATAGATGGGGGGAAATTTCTTTGAAATAATATCAATCTCTGGAAAGGCAGCACTGTGATTTAGAACCGTAAGCTCAGTGTATAAACTCTGCAGGAAGGCAGAGCTCCCAGGACAATGGGATGCGAGTTTGCAAATGCCCGCTGAGCTGCTGCTGCTGCTGATGTTTGAGCTATTATTGTAACATTCCAGTAGGATTCAGCCTCGTGGCTTTTACCTGCATCGCCGACAGCAACAAATGTACCAGTTACTCGTTTGGAGACCAGGGCGGCCACGGTGGGGCAGCGGTAGTGTTGCTGCCTTGCGGCGCTTTCAGCACCAGAGACCCGGGTTCGATCCCGGCCACGGGCGCTGCCTGTACGGAGTTTGCACGTTCTTTGCGTGACCTGCGTGGGTTTTCTTCGAGATCTTCCGTTACCTCCCACACCCCAAAGACGTACAGGTTTGCAGGTTAATTGGCTTGGTATAAACGTAAATTGTCCCTAGTGTGTGTAGGGTAGCATTGGATAATGTCGGCATGGACTAGGTGGGCCGAAGGGCCCGTTTCCGCACTGCATCTCTAAACTAAACTAAAGGGCCTGTCCCACTGTACGAGATAATTCAGGAGTTCTCCCGAGTTTTCCCCTGATCCAAACTCGGAGAATGTCCGTCGCGGGCCAATAGGAGTTCCTGGATGTCCCGTAGCGGATCGTACGAGTATAAAGTAACAATTTTAATCATCACGAGTATTTTTTTACTCGTGGACATTTTTCGCAGTGTTGAAAAAACGTCACGAGTTTACCGGTTGCCCCGAGTACCTACCGCTACTCGTACGAGCCGCTACAGGACATCCACGAACTCCTACGGACCCGCTATGGACATTCTCCAATTTCAAATCAGGGGAAACTCGGGAGAACTCTTGAATTACCTCGTACAGTGGGACAAGCCCTTAACTCCCACATTTAGCGTCTATATTAAAACAGTGTACAACTTGATCATCGCTTCTTCCAAATTACACACTGCACTTTTAGGTTATGTAGTTAAATATTTCATCAGCTTTTATTGATTATACTTCTGCATTGACTGGAAATGCTAAGTTAATTAGCTTTAAGTATATTACTGTCACAGGCGGCACAGTGGTACAGCGGTACACCTGTTGCCTTACATCGCCAGAGACCTGGGTTCAATCCTGACTACAGCTGCTCTCCCCGTGACCCGCGTGGGTTTTCTCCAGGTGCTCCGGTTTCCTCCCACACTCCAAAGATGTACAGGTTTGTAGGTCAATTGGCTTGGATAAAATTGCAACTTGTACCTAGTGTGTGTGTGTGTGTGTGTGTAGGATAGTGTTAGTGTGCGGGGATCGCTGGTCTTAGGGGCTCATAAACATAGAAAATAGATGGAGGAGTAGGCCATGCAGCCCTTTGAGCCAGCACCGCCATTCAAAAAGACCACGGCTGATCATCCAAAATCAGTACCCCGTTCCTGCTTTCTCCCCATATCCCTTGATTCCTTTAGCCCTAAGAGTTATATCAAACTCTCTCTTGAATACACCCAGTGAATTGGCCTCCACTGCCTTCTGTGGCAGAGACTAAGTGGGCTGAAGGTCCTGTTTCCTCACTGCATCTTTAAATCCAAAGTCTAATGTCCTGGTTTGCCTCTTGCTAAAACCACTGGTCAGGCAGAATAGAAACATAGAAACATAGAAACATAGAAATTAGGTGCAGGAGTAGGCCATTCGGCCCTTCGAGCCTGCACCGCCATTCAATATGATCATGGTTGATCATCCAACTCAGTATCCCGTACCTGCCTTCTCTCCATACCCTCTGATCCCCCTTAGCCACAAGGGCCACATCTAACTCCCTCTTAAATATAGCCAATGAACTGGCCTCAACTACCCTCTGTGGCAGAGAGTTCCAGAGATTCACCACTCTCTGTGTGAAAAAAAGTTCTCCTCATCTCGGTTTTAAAGGATTTCCCCCTTATCCTTAAGCCGTGACCCCTTGTCCTGGACTTCCCCAACATCGGGAACAATCTTCCTGCATCTAGCCTGTCCAACCCCTTAAGAATTTTGTAAGTTTCTATAAGATCCCCTCTCAATCTCCTAAATTCTAGAGAGTATAAACCAAGTCTATCCAGTCTTTCTTCATAAGACAGTCCTGACATCCCAGGAATCAGTCTGGTGAACCTTCTCTGTACTCCCTCTATGGCAATAATGTCCTTCCTCAGATTTGGAGACCAAACCTGTACGCAATACTCCAGGTGCGGTCTCACCAAGACTCTGTACAACTGCAGTAGAACCTCCCTGCTCCTATACTCAAATCCTTTTGCTATGAAAGCCCTATAAAATTAGATTGAGTTCACGCATAGAATCCGGCCATTTGGTTCAGTTGCTTTCAAACATTGTAGATGATCCTCTCAAATCCTTTTCCAATTTACTTAAACCCATGACAAAACCCTAGGCATCTTTTTCCCTGTTGTGCCTTTCTACCTTCACCTCAATATTGAGCATCAAAGGACTGGTGCAAACCACACAACTGTATGTTAATCCCCGTTACAATTGACGATGGCGCTAAGCAAACACTTCATTGTAGCTCAAAGCAGGTACAGCTGGATCTCAATGCTTTCACTCTGCTTTCAGCAACAGTATCAGTCAATTTCACAGTTTAAGGTACCCAAAAATGCTGAAGAAACTCAGCGGGTGCGGCAGCATCTATGGAGCGAAGGAAATCGGCAACGTTTCGGGACGAAACCCTTCTTCACATCGCCTATTTCCTTCGCTCCATAGATGCTGCTGCACCCGCTGAGTTTCTCCAGCATTTTTGTCTACCTTCGATTTTCCAGTATCTGCAGTTCCTTCTTAAACACTTTCACAGTTTAGTCGTTTAGAGATACAGCATGGAAACAGGCCCTTCGGCCCACCCAGTCCGCCCCGACCAGAGTCACGGGGCCTATGACGCTGCCTCAGAGGGCGGTGGAGGCCGGTCCTCTGGATACTTTCAAGAGAGAGCTAGATAGGGCTCTTACAGCAAGCGGAATCAGGGGATATGGAGAGAAGGCAGGAACGGGGTACTGATTGTGGATGATCAGCCATGATCACATTGGTGGCGGTGCTGGCTCGAGGGCCGAATGGCCTACTCCTGCACCTATTGTCTATTGTCTATAGGATCGTGTTGGTGTGCGGGGATCGCTGGTCAGTGCGGACTCGGTGGGCCGAAGGCCTGTTTCCGCGCTGTATCTCTAAACTAAACTAAACTAAAATTATTTCCCCTGTTGCTGCTTCATCTGATGATCAATTGCCAATTCTATTCATAAGTATTAATGTCTTGCTGCATAAAACAGAATTGGAAGTGTGACAATTTTACGATGTGTACTAAGTCATAAATCACTCCCTGAAAATTAATTTATGAATCAATTTGCGGAGTTACAAATGCAACACCATCCATGTGGGGAGCAGTCGCTTTTAACAGCTTGACGCCAAATTTTGCAAAGAACTTGGCATTTTAATTAAACTAATTCATAACCAGAAAAGCTATGTTGCATGCACAACAGCAATCTTTATTTTACCAGGTCATTAAACATGAAAATCTATTACTAAACTAATTGGCATCATGAATGCGCAGCAAATTTATGGTGGTGTCACTTAAAAAATGTCCTGCATAATTATCTACGGAGGTATCAACAGAGGTTTCTTCGTTTCAAAATTAATAACTTAATGGAAGAGATTACAATGCTATTCCCACAGAACGTGTTTAATGGTTGACCACTATTTCACTTTCTACCTGCTCGTTACAAGAAAATACTTCACCTTACGATCTTGAAAGTTAATTGAAGAATCTTCTTTGGTTTGTTGTATGTGGTGGGAGGGGATCGGGGGAAACATGTTTTCAAATTCTTAGTTTACCAAAGATGGGATTAATTTTCGGATCACATTCTCCGGCGCGCTCTCACTGCGGCCTTCCATCGATGGAGCTGGAAGCCGCCTCGGACTGACTTTGAGCCCTATCGCGGAGCGCGGACTTAACATCGGAGCTGGTCCCTTGCCCAGGATTGCTCCCACCGTGGCCACTGCGGACATAACCATCAAGAGCTCGCTGTCTTCGGGAGAGGCTAATCAGGAAGCTTCAACGTCACGGAAGGTTCGACCAGCCCCGACGCCAGGTTCGATCGCCCAGCGCAGGGGAGCTGACACCCCCCCCCCCCCCCCCCCCCCGATGCGGGAGCGGATCGCCTCGACGCGAAGGGTCCGAACGCCGCCGGCTACGGGAGTCAAGATCGTCCCGTCAACGGGGGCTCAAGGCCCATGATCCGAGGAAGAACTAAGGGAAGGACGAACTTTATTTCGCCAACCATCACAATGAGGAATGTGTAGGAGTCACGGTGGTGGATGTTGATGTTAAAATGTGTTTTTGACTGATCTGGTGCTTTAAATTGTATGACTGACCTGGCCAATGAAATTCCTCGTATGTTGCAAAACATACTTGGCGAATAAAGTGTGATTCTGATTCTTTCGAGGGATCTAACGTGAGGCGACATTAGACTTTAGACTTCTGAGGTTCAGCGCGGAAACAGGCCCTTCGGCCCGGCGGGTCCGCGCCGACCAGCGTTCCCCCGCACACTAGCACTATTCTACACACCCTGGGGACAATTTACAATTTTTACCAAAGCCAATTAACCTACAAACCTGCGCGTCTTCGGGACGTGGGAGGAAACCGGTGCGCCCGGAGAAAACCCACGCAGGTCACGGGGTTGAACGTACAAACTCTGTACAGACAGCGCCCGTAGTCAGGATGGAACCCAATGCTGTGAGGCAGCAACTCTACCACTGGGCCACGTGATGCCCTTAGTCATCAAGACCATCACCAATGATTTACTTGTGGGAATGGCCTCTTGGTCATCCTTGGTCAACCCCTGTCCCACTTCGGAAACTTGAACGGAAACCTCCGGTGACCTTGCGCCCCACCCAAGGTTTCCATGAGTCCTACAGGATCTTTGCTACCGACCGCACACACACACACACACACACACACACACGCACGCACACACACACACACACACACACACACACACACACACACACACACACACACACGCACACACACACGCACACACACACACACACACACACACACACACACACACACACACACGCACACACACACGCACGCACACACACACGCACACACACACACACACACACACACACACACACACACACACACACACACACACACACACACACACACACACACACACACACACACACACACACACACACACACACACACACACGCACACACACACACACACACACACACACACACACACACACACACACACACACACACACACACACACACACACACACACACATCGCGAAGGTGGGGGCCAGGGACAGCGGAGGAGCGCTGTCTGCGCGATGAAGAGGAAGGTAAATGGTTGTCACAGAGCACGGTAAGTCCTTTAGAGAGCGCGGGAGGGAGAGAGAGAGAGAAGGGGAGAGAGAAGGAGAGAGAAGGGGAGAGAGAAGGAGAGAGATGGGGAGAGAAGGGGAGCGAAGGAGAGAGACAAGGGGAGAGAAGGGTGGAAAAGGGGAGAGAAGGGGAGGGAGAAGGGGGGGGAGAAGGAGTGGAGACAGTTTTAAGTAGTTTAATAAAGTTAGCGGGCATTTTACCTTCTGGCGGATCTTCTAGGTCCTAAACACCAAATATCCTACAGGATCTTTGCTGAAAACTCCAATGAGCCAATCAAAATGGCGGGTCAGCGAAGGAGATGGCCTTCGACTGCCTGTAAGTAAATACCGACCCCACTCCACTGGCTTCGACCTAACAGCAACCTATTTTTAGTCGAGGCTGGTTTTGAATTTGTTGAAATACTCGCAGCAACATAGAAGAATCCTCGATTACACGGAAACCACTTTCGACCATTAGGGAGAGTGACCAAAACCTCCGAGAACCTCAGGTGGGGCGCATGTGCATCCACGTTTCCCAAGTGGGACAGGGGCTTCAGATGATGGCAGCAACTCTGCTGCAGTTCCTTCCACCTCCGCGCTGCTCCTCCACACTTTTGGGATGAAAGAAACTAACGATGACTCACAGTTTTCCAACATGTTCAAGTTTTTATATTGCTGAGTGACGGAATATTTATCCTCTTCACTCGACGACTTCAACTCTTTCATTCCTTCCCCCCCCCCCACACACTATCTTACCTTCGGCATCAGAAGATCAGTCCCTTCTGCAATAAAACCTCCATCCTATCCTTGTGGGTTGGATTCAGTCGGAAGTCCTGGAAAGAAAAATAAAGTGAGATATCTCACCCCCACGCTCTCCCTGCCTCTATCTTAAGTCCAGTTGAATATAGGATAGAACTTTACTTCATTTATATTGCGTATATAACAATGCAACTATACAAGAATCGGTGCGGCACGGTGGCTCAGCGGTAGAGTTGCTGCCTCACAGCCCCAGAGACTCAGGTTCGATCCTGAACGCAGGCGCTGTCTGTACGGAGTTTGTCCCCGTGACCCGAGTGGGTTTTCTCCGAGATCTTCGGTTTCCTCCCACACTCCAAAGACGTCCAGGTTTGTAGGTTAATAGGCTTGGTGGCACATGTAAACATTGCCCCTAGTATGTGCAGGATAGTGTTAATGTGCGGGGATCGCTGGTCAGCACGGACACGGTGGGCCGAAGGGCCTGATTCCACTCTGTATCTCTGAGCTAAACCAAAATGAGTGCGTATTTTTTCCATTTCACACTTAGTATAACAGAATAAACTTTACTCCATATTTCTTCACAATTTACAAATTGATGGTTGCATCAATCTTTGAACCCAAAACAAAACCATATAACCATATAACAATTACAGCACGGAAACAGGCCATCTCGACCCTTCTAGTCCGTGCCGAACACATAATCTCCCCTAGTCCCATATACCTGCGCTCAGACCATGACCCTCCATTCCCTTCCCATCCATATAACTATCCAATTTATTTTTAAATGATAAAAACGAACCTGTCTCCACCACCTTCACTGGAAGCTCATTCCACACAGCCACCACTCTCTGAGTAAAGAAGTTCCCCCTCATGTTACCCCTAAACTTCAGTCCCTTAATTTTCATGTCATGTCCCCTTGTTTGAATCTTCCCTACTCTCAGTGGGAAAAGCTTTTCACGTCAACTCTGTCTATCCCTCTCATCATTTTAAAAACCTCTATCAAGTCCCCCCTTAACCTTCTGCGCTCCAAAGAATAAAGCCCTAACTTGTTCAACCTTTCTCTGTAACTTAGTTGCTGAAACCCAGGCAACATTCTAGTAAATCTCCTCTGTACTCTCTCTATTTTGTTGACATCCTTCCTATAATTAGGCGACCAAAATTGTACACCATACTCCAGAATTGGCCTCACCAATGCCTTGTACAATTTTAACATTACATCCCAACTTCTATACTCAATGCTCTGATTTATAAAGGCCAGCACACCAAAAGCTTTCTTTACCACCCTATCTACATGAGATTCCACTTTCAGGGAACTGTGCACAGTTATTCCCAGATCCCTCTGTTCACCTACATTCTTCAATTCCCTACCATTTACCATGTACGTCCTATTTTGATTTGTCCTGCCAAGATGTAGCGCCTCACACTTACCAGAATTAAACTCCATCTGCCATCTTTCAGCCCACTCTTCCAACTGGCATAAATCTCTCTGTAGACTTTGAAACTCTACTTCATTACCCGCAACCCCACCTATCTTAGTATCATCTGCATACTTACTAATCCAATTTACCACACCATCATCCAGATCATTGATGTACATGACAAACAACAGTGGACCCAACACAGATCCCTGTGGCACCCCACTCGTCACTGGCCTCCAACCTGACAAACAACCATCCACCATTACTCTCTGGCATCTCCCATTCAGCCACTGTTGAATCCATCTTGCTACTCCACCATTAATACCCAACCATTGAACCTTCTTAACCAACCTTCCATGAGGAACCTTGTCAAAGGCCTTACTGAAGTCCATATACACAACATCCACTGCTTTACCCTCATCAATTTCCCTAGTAACATCTTCAAAAAATTCAAGAAGATTAGTTAAACATGACCTTCCAGGCACAAATCCATGTTGACTGTTCCTAATCAGACCCTGTTTATCCAGATGCTTATATATATTATCTCTAAGTATTCTTTCCATTAATTTGACCACCACTGACGTCAAACTAACAGGTCTATAATTGCTAGGTTTACTCTTAGACCCCTTTTTAAACAATGGAACAACATGCGCAGTACGCCAATCCTCCGACACTATTCCCGTTTCTAATGACATTTGAAATATTTCTGCCATAGCCCCTGCTATTTCTACACTAACTTCCCTCAATGTCCTAGGGAATATCCTGTCCGGACCTGGAGACTTATCCACTTTTATATTTCTCAAAAGTGTCAGTACTTCCTCTTCTTTGATCCTCATAGTTTCCATAGCTACTCTACTTGTTTCCCTTATCTCACATAATTCAATATCCTTCTCCTTGGTGAATACCGAAGAAAAGAAACTGTTCAATATCTCCCCCATCTCTTTTGGCTCTGCAGATAGTTGTCCACTCTGACTCTCTAATGGACCAATTTTATCCCTCATTATCCTTTTGCTATTAATATAGCGGTAGAAACCCTTCGGATTTACTTTTACCTTACTTGCCAAAGCAACCTCATATCTTCTATTAGCTTTTCAAACTTTTAAGGAGTGATCTTACAGAGATGTATGCAGAGGAGTAGACAATAGACAATAGACAATAGGTGCAGGAGTAGGCCATTCGGCCTTTCGAGCCAGCACCGCCATTCAATGTGATCATGGCTGATCATCATCAATCAGTACCCCGTTCCTGCCTTCTCCCCATATCCCCTGACTCCGCTGTCTTTAAGACCCCTATCTAGCTCTCTCTTGAAAGCATCTAGAGAACCTGCCTCCACCGCCCTCTGAGGCAGAAAATTCCACACACTCACAACTCTCTGTGAGAAAAAGTGTTTCCTCGTCTCCGTTCTAAATGGCTTAATCCTTATTCTTAAACTGTGTGGCCCCTGGTTCTGGACTCCCCCAACATCAGGAACGTGTTTCCTGCCTCTAGCGTGTCCAAGCCCTTAACAATCTTATATGTTTCAATAAGATCCCCTCTCATCCTTCTAAACTCCAGAGTATACAAGCCCGGCCGCTCCATTCTCTCAGCATATGTCAGTCCCGGCATCCCGGGAATTAACCTTGTAAACCTATGCTGCACTCCCTCAATAGCAAGAGTAGATGGGATAAACACTCAGTCTTTTATCCAGAGCAGGGGAATCAAGAGCCAGTGGACATAGGTTTAAGGTGAGAGGGGAAAGATTTAATAGGAGCCTAAGGGGCAACTCTTTTCACTCGATGGGTGCTAGGCACATGGAACGAGCTGCCAGAGGAGGTAGTTGAGGTGGGTACTATAACAGCATTTAAAATACTGGTACATGGATCGGAAAGGTTTAGAGGGTTATGGGCAAATGGGACACCTTGGTCGGCATCGATGAGATGGGCCGAAGGGCCTGTTTCCGTGCTGTACGACTCTATGATTGATGAGTGGTTATAAATGATGTGTGGTAGATCTGAAATAGATTTCTACCCTTGTCTGCATGTCATCCAGCTTATTCTGGTCAGGACAATAGACAACAGGTGCAGGAGTAGACCATTTGGCCCATCGAGCCAGCACCACCATTCAATGTGATCATGGCTGATCATCCCCAAATCAGTACCCCGTTCCTGCCTTCTCCCCATATCCCCTGACTCCACTATCTGTAAGAGCCCTATCTAGCTCTCTCTTGAATGTATCCAGAGAACCGGCCTCCACCGCCCTCTGAGGCAGAGAATTCCACAGACTCACAACTCTCTGTGTGAAAAAAGCGTTTCCTCGTCTCCGTTCCAAATGGCCTTGAGCATCAAGCTGTGAATGCAGAAAAGCAATCAGGTCTGTACAATCCGTTGATCTGGGTAGACACTGAATGGGCCGTGAGGTACGACTGCGACTGGTCAGAGCGGTGGGATGAGGAATATCACAGCTTCTAACATCAACAACAGCATGAACATAATCAAGGGCTTGTTCAAACACATCCGTGATTTTCAAATCCTGATTTCGAAGAGTGGTTAGAATACGTAACACGCGACCACAAGGATCGATTGAACGGGTGACTGGATGAAGGAACAGACCAAAACTCGTTCTGAATGTGGAAGGTGAAACAAAATCACATCAGACTGATGCAGAAGGTACACAAAATTGCTGGAGAAACTCAGCAGGTGCGGCAGCATCTATGGAGCGAAGAAAATAGGCGACGTTTCGTGCCGAAACCCTTCTTCAGACTGATGGGGGGTGGGAGGGGAGAAGGTAGGAAAAAGGGGAGGAGGAGGAGCCCGAGGGCGGGGGGGATGGGAGGAGACAGCTCGAGGGTTAAGGAAGGGGAGGAGACAGCAAGGGCTAGCGGAATTGGGAGAATTCAACATTCATGCCATCAGGATGCAAGCTGCCCAGGCCGAATATGAGGTGCTGTTCCTCCAATTTCCGGTGTTGCTCACTCTGGCAATGGAGATGCAGACTGATGGAGTCCCGGCTTTCACACTGTGAACAACAGGCTTCCAGAAAATAAAGGGCAGCACGGTGGCGCAGCGGTAGAGGTGCTGCCGCACAGCGCCACAGAGCCGGGTTCGATCCCGACTGCGGGTGCTGCCTGTACGGAGTTTGTGCATTCTCCCCGTGACCTGCGTGAGTTTCCTCCGGTTTCTTCCCCATGCTCCAAAGACATGCAGGTTTGTAAGTTAAATAGCTTCAGTAAAATTGGAACATTGTCCCTAGTGTGTGTGGGACAGAGTTAGTGTACGGGGTGATTGTGGTCGGTTTCTGCGCTGTCTGTCTAAAGTTTGAAAATGACACACTAGACAGAGCCAATGTCTCACAAAGCGAGAGACTCGGGTTCGATCCTGACATAGAAACATAGAGACATAGAAAATAGGTGCAGGAGTAGGCCATTCGGCCCTTCGAGCCAACACCACCATTCAATATAATCATGGCTGATCATCCACAATCAGTACACCGTTCCTGCTTTTTCCCCAGATCCCTTGATTCCTTTAGCCCTAAGAGCTATATCTTAAACTCTCTCTTGAAAGCATCCAGTGAATCGGCCTCCACTGCCTTCTGTGGCAGAGAATCCCACAGATTCACAACTCTCTGGGTGAAAATGTTTTTCCTCATCTGACACCATTCAGATAATAATCACCCTTCCTATTCTTGCCACCAAAGTGGATAACCTCCCATTTATCCACATTATACTGCATTTGCCATGCTTCTACCCACTCACCCAACCTGTCCAAGTCACACTGCAGCCTCATAGCATCCTCCTCACAGCTCACGCTGCCATCCAGCTTTCGGTCATCCGCAAACTTGGAGATGACCGCGCGTGCTGTCCGTGTGGAGTTTGCACGTTCTCCCTGTGACTGCGTGGATTTCCTCCCCCATCCCAAAGACGTGCGGGTGTGCAGGTTAATTTGCCCCCTAGTGTGTAGAAGGGAGATTGGGATAACATAGAACAAGTGTGTAAGGGTGATCGATAGTCGGCGTGGACCCGGTGATCCAAAGCCCCTTTTCCCACGCTGTATCTCTAAACTAAAACTGAACACACTCGTAACATAGACCATCACTGCCAGAGAACGGTCGTGCGGCAATGGAACTGTTAACAGGTAGATACCAAATAAAAGATCATGCCTTCAAAATCCAAAGTCCTCCTGACAAGATTAAAAAGAACAAGATCCCCTCATCATTCACAAGAATATAATATACTGCTCGCTTACAGCTTTGAGTTTGGCCTTCATCACATGGTGAGTGATAGCTGGGAATAGCTAAACGACTAAGCTGCTTTGTGCCGAGTTGATTGTCTAAATATATCGCACATTCCTCCACAGACTGAAATATAGGCAGGGCTACGCAGTATGTTTTGACACTGGACTTGTACTTTAACAAAATATATTATACGTGCTTAAAGTCACAGAGTCATGCCCTGATGTCAGGGGAGTGGGCGGTACATAGATAAAATGCATTTTATATATTATTACATGTATTAAAAATGTATTATAAATGAGATCAAATAATTTTATCTCTGCACTGCCCACTCCCCTGACATCAGTCTGAAGACAATTGAGCAGGTACATGGATAGGACGCGTTTGGAGGGATATGGGCCAAACGCTGGCAGGTGGGACATGATCATCCCCAATCAGTACCCCGTTCCTGCCTTCTCCCCTTATCCCCTGACTCCGCTATCATTAAGAGCCCTATCTAGCTCTCTCATGAAAGCATCCAGAGAAGCTGCTGCTCTCTTGAAAGCACCCAGAGAACTGGCTTCCACCGCGATCTGAGGCAGAGAATTCCACAGACTCATAACTCTCTGTGTGAAAAAGTGTTTCCTCGTCTCCGTTCTAAATGGCACTAGTCACTGATTTACTGTCTTTACGGACCTGGTGTGTTACTGCAACTAAGTATTTCTTTGTTCCATTGATGCTACATATGACAATTAAACATGGCTGAATCTTTTAAAATGAAGACTCACAACTCTCTGTGAGAAAAAGTGTTTCCTCGTCTCCAAATGGCTTACTCCCTTACTCTTAAACTGTGGCCCCTGGTTGCAAAGCATACTTGGCTAATAAAGTATTATTGTGAAGGGTTGTGTTGTCTTTCCGCTGACTGGATAGCACACAACAAACGCTTTTCACTGTACCTCGGTACACGTGACAATAAACTCAACTCAAAGTCACTTTCAAGTCAAGTCAAGTCAAGTCGAGTTTATTTGTCACATACACATACGAGATGTGCAGTGAAATGAAAGTGGCAATGCTCGCGGACTTTTGTGCAAAAGACAAACAACAAAACAACCAAACAAATTATAAACACAATCATAACACACATATTCTTTTACATAATAAATAATGGAAGGAAAAACGTTCAGTAGAGTTAGTCCCTGGTGAGATAGGCGTTTACAGTCCGAATTGCCTCTGGGAAGAAACTCCTTCTCAACCTCTCCGTTCTCACCGCATGGCAACGGAGGCGTTTGCCTGACCGTAGCAGCTGGAACAGTCTGTTGCAGGGGTGGAAGGGGTCTCCCATGATTTTATTTGCTCTGGAGTTGCACCTCCTGTTGTATAGTTCCTGCAGGGGGGCGAGTGAAGTTCCCATAGTGCGTTCGGCCGAACGCACTACTCTCTGCAGAGCCTTCTTGTCCTTGGCAGAAATTCCCAAACCAGATGGTAATGTTCCCGGACAAGATGCTTTCCACCGCCGCTGCGTAGAAGCACTGGAGGATCCTTTTTACATTGTTGTGTGAGTGTAGAATTTGTCTTCAGATGTGGTAAATTGAAGGGGCGTACACAGTGACATACAGACGGGCATTCCACATTCCCCCTACTGTGCCAGTGAGTTAACCATGTAGCACATGGTTACATAGACTCACAGTGATTTATGGTGTAGAGCTCTTCTCCAGAAATTCATGCCGAGCGTTTAAATGGTGAGTGTCGTGTACACATGCAGTTAAGTGTTATAAAATGAGCTGAGTGCAAGGCTCAGCAAACTGTTGACAATGTGCTGTGTTACATCCACAGACACCAACCCAAAAGAGTTTAGTTTAGTTTAGAGATACAGTGCAGAAACAGGCCCTTCGGCCCATCGAGTCCTCGCCGATCAGCAATCACCCCGTACACTATCCCGCACACACTGGGGACAATTTACAATTTTAACGAAGCCAATTAACCTACAAACCTGCATGTCTTTGGTGTGTGGGAGGAAACCTGAGCACCTGGAGAAAACTGATTGGGGATGATCAGCCATGGTCATATTGAATGGCGGTGCTGGCTCGAAGGGGCCAAATGGCCTACTCCTGCACCTCCCGGAGAAAACCCAAGTGCGGTCGTGGGGGGAACGTGACAAACTCCGCACGGACAACACCCGTAGTCAGGATCGAACCCGGGCCTCTGACATGGTGAGGCAGCAACTCTACCGCTGCTCCACTGTGCCGCATAGTGTTGAATTATGCCACCCTAGTGTTGTGAAACGCTCCTCCACAAAGAGCAATGGTGGCCGTGACAATTTTTAAATTTAAAACCTGAGATTGAGCAACCTGAGTTAATGAGGGGATGTGAGTAAATGGCCAATAAACGGGGTCAGGTCAGAGGTCAGAGGTCAGGGTGATATCATTGAACGCAACGAGCAGCTCCTGTTCCAGTGTCCGAAGGCCTGAAATAATTCATCGCAGTCGATGGAATAATTACCATGCATGATAGGTCCAATAAATTTGCACATTTTATGGAAATTTCAAGGGGATTTGCTGCAGAACCTGTTCATTCTATTTTATTTCATGAGATCTTCCCGTCTCTGAGCCAGCAGACTATACTAATGACATTATAGATTCTTAGCCAACCTATTGTCCAACTTTTGTTTCTGATTTACAATACTTGGGATCGCGGAGAAAGCGGTTGCCAAGGCGATGTCTGGTGTAAACGCCATACTTAATTAAATTCGGAATAGACTGAATGGCCAATAAAGCCAATTAGAATGATTCCGAGTAACATTCTTACATTAGTCTGCCCTTGACAGACATCCTAAAGGCCAGTCTCATGGGGAATGTGTATGACGCTCAGGGAACAGGCAGAAAGCAGTTCTTTAGTTTTAGACAGACAGGCCCTTCGGCCCACCAGGTCCGTGCCAACCAGCGATCCCCGCACATTAAAGGGCCTGTCCCACTTACATAGAAACATAGAAAATAGATGCAGGAGTAGGCCATTCGGCCCTTCGAGCCTGCACCACCGTTCGATATGATCATGGCTGATCATCCAACTCAGTATCCCATCTAGCTCTCTCTTGAAAGCATCCAGAGAACCGGCCTCCACCGTCCTCTGCGGCAGAGAATTCCACAGACTTAGATTCCACAGATTATAGATTTAGAGATACAGTGCAGATTGGCTGCACCCCAGCCACTCCCTCTTCTCCCATCAGGCAAGAGGTACAGAAGTGTGAAAACGCACACACCTCCAGATCCAGGGACAGTTTTGTCCCAGCTGTTATCAGGCAACTGAACCATCCTAGCACTATCAGAGAGCAGTGCTGAGCTACTATCTACCTCATTGGTGACCCTCGGACTATTGCTGCCTTTACTTAACTTGCACTAAATGTTATCTATGAACTGTAAATGGCTCGATTGTAATCATGTATTGCTTTTCCGCTGACTGGTTAGCACGCAACAAAAGCTTATCGCTATACCTCGGTACACGTAACAATTAACTAGACTAAACATCCCCTTTGGAGATTAACATGAGCCAAGCACGCCAGGTGTTACTATGACAACCACAGTCAGAGGTTCTTCTCCGCGCTCCCGTGAGGTGGAAGGAACAGAGGCTTGAAAATATGAAGGAACAAATCCTTCCCCTCTTCCCACCGTCCCACCATTGAAGGGATTGAGTAGTTATGCTGCCTCAAAGAGGCAGCTGGGATCATCATGGACCCACACCACCCGGGACACGCTCTCGTTTCACTCCTGCCATTGGGAAGAAGGTGCAGGAGCCTAGAAACCATGACCTCCAGGTTCACTTCTTCTCAACAACCATCAGGCTCTCGAGCACTGTCAACAGTAACTAACCATGTGCAATAATAAGTTATAACATAAAGGCTACCAAGACCTGGAAACGGGGGGTATAAAATATTTTTTTAATAAAAACACGGTTGGTATATCCTTTTTTGCGGAGTTTTGTGTTACAATAGAGAGATTGATTTTTCTTTCTTCTTTTTTTTTCTTTCTAGGGTCTTATTTCTTTTCTTTGCTTCCTTCTCTAATTCCTTCCCTAAGGGGTTCTTCTCTCCCAACACTTTCCTGCACCTTCACGATTCTTGCTTACTTTCCTTACTTCTTTTATTTCTATCTTTTTTAAAGCTCAAAAAATGAAGTGGTAAAAATAAAATTAAAAAAATACAAAAAAAAAGCAGTAACTAACTATTAACGAAAATAGACACAAAATGCTGGAGTAACTCAGCGGTGCAGGCAGCATCTCTGGATAGAAGGAATGGGTGACGTTTTGTGTAGAGACCCTTCTTCAGAGTAAGTATGGGCTGTAATGGTTGGACTTAGACAATAGACAATAGGTGCAGGAGTAGGCCATTCGGCCCTTCGAGCCAGCACCGCCATTCAATGTGATCATGGCTGATCATCCCCAATCAGTACCCCGTTCCTGCCTTCTCCCCATATCCCCTGACTCTGCTATTTTTAAGAGCCCTATCTAGCTCTCTCTTGAAAGCATACAGAGAAGCGGCCTCCACCTGAATTCTCTGAGGCAGAGAATTCCACAGACTCACAACTCTCACCGACCTTTCTGTCCTGGGCCTCCTCCATGGCCAGAGTGAGGACCACCATAAATTTGAGGAGCAGCACCTCATATTCCGCTTGGGCAGTTTACACCCCAGCGCTATGAACATTGACTTCTCCAATTTCAGGTAGTCCCTGCTTTCTCCTCCCCTTCCCAGCTCTCCCTCAGCCCTCTGGCTCCACCTCTTCCTTTCTTCCTCCTGCCCCCTCCCCCCCTCCCAAGAAGGGTTTCGACCAGAAACGTTGCCTATTTCCTTCCCTCCATAGATGCTGCCTCACCCGCTGACTTTCTCCAGCATTTTTGTCTACCAAGCGAAATATGAGGTGCTGCTCCTCCAATTTGCGGTGGGACTCACTCTGGCCATGGAGGAGGCTCAGGACAGAAAGGATGGATTCGGAATGGGAGGGGGAGTTGAAGTGCTGGGCCACCGGGAGATCAGGTTGGTTTTAACGCAAAATGTATCATTTTAGCTTTGTAATTATAGGCAGGATAAATGTTGATCCTACTTAAAGCTGGACTTGCAAAAAGAGCAGCTTGCCTAACTACATTGATTAAAATCTGTAATTGAGAAAAGCTTTTTTGTAGCTTCTGAGTTGTCTTTTTCGGTCACAAATGAAGTGGAGACATTTCTCCTAAGTAGAGGAAGAATATTTACCTGACAGGCTTAATATCAGCCCTCATCCATCAGAGAGTAAAACGGAAGATTATCAATAATCGACCTCAGTCACAGCACGAGATCAAGAGACTCATTTCATCTGGTTTCAAAAATAGGCAATCAAGTGAAACTACTTGGTGTTCAATCGTTTAGTTTAGAGATACAGCACGGAAACAGGCCCTTCGGCCCACCGAGTCCGCGCCGACCAGCGATCCCCGCACATTAACACTATCCTACACCCACTAGGGACAATTTTTACATTTACACCAAGCCAATTAACCTGCAAACCTGCACGTCTTTGGAGTGCGGGAGGAAACCGAAGATCTCGGAGAAAACCCCACGCAGGTCACGGGAAGAACGTACAAACTCCGTACAGACAGCGCCCGTAGTCAGGATCGAACCCGGGCCTCTGGCGCTGTGAGGCTGCAACTCTACCGCTGCGCCACCGTGCCGCCCCTGAATCGTGTTCACCTCCATATATATAGTATCACCTGATGTGTTTGGATAGCATGCGGAACCAAGCTTATACTGTACAGCAGGTGGGGCGGCACATCGGTGATGTTGCTGCCTCACAGCGCCTGCCGACGGGTGCTGCTTGTACAGAGTTTGTACGTTCTCCCCAAGCGGGTTTTCTCCGGGTGCTCCGGTTTCCTCCCGCACTCGAAAGACGTGCGGGTTTATAGGATAATTGGCTACTGAATATTGTCCCCGGAGTGTGTGTGGGATAGAACTAGTGTGGACGGGTGTTTGTCGGTCGGTGCGGACTCGGTGGTCCGATGGGCCTGTTTCCACGCTGTATCTCCACAACTTCATAACAAGAGGAGTCGAGTATCGGAGCAAAGAGGCCCTTCTGCAGTTGTACAGGGCCCTAGTGAGACCACACCTGGAGTATTGTGTGCAGTTTTGGTCCCCTAATTTAAGGAAGGACATTCTTGCTATTGAGGGAGTGCAGCATAGGTTTACAAGGTTAATTCCCGGGATGGCGGGACTGTCATTTGATACAATGGAGCAGCTGGGCTTGTACACTCTGGAGTTTAGAAGGATGAGAGGGCATCTTAATGAGACATAAGATTTTTAAGGGTTTGGACACGCTAGAGGCAGGAAACTTGTCCCCGATGTTGGGGGTGTCCAGAACCAGGGGCCACAGTTTAAGAATAAGGGGTAAGCCATCTAGAACTGAGACAAGGATACACTTTTTCACAAAGAGAGTTGTGAGTCTGTGGAATTCTCTGCCTCAGATGCCGCTACCCTGGATACTTTCAAGAGAGAGCTAGATAGGGCTTTTGAAGATAGCGGAGTCAGGGGAGATGGGGAGAGGTCAGGAACGGGGTACTGATTGTGGATGGTCAGCCATGATCACATTGAATGGCGGTGCTGGCTCGAAGGGCCGAATGGCCACCTCCTGCACCTATTGTCTATTGTCTATTGTCTATTGTCTAAACTAAACTAAACGTGACAATGATAAACTAAAGCTAGATTATTGGAGTGCATTTGAGATTCATTTAATCTCTTGCACAGACAAGGGTACTGAGATGGCATGATGTTGGTATACCTAGCTAAGGTTTAAAATTGGATACGGAATATTTTGCAGAGAAGGCACGTTTAATTTACAAAGCCTACAGGGCCTGTACCCATTTGGGCGTCATTTGCGCGTCATTTAGGCGACAGCATTTACGCGTCACGCCGCCGGCTTCGTGTTGCACGAATGGCGTGCATTACGCGCGCATGGCACACGGTGGCGTAGGTAGAGACGCGCGGTCGCGCACGGCGCCCAAGGTTTTTGGACTCACAAAATCTTCGTGCACCGCCTGCGTGATGCGCAAATGACTCCCAAGTGGGACAGGCCCCTTACCTTCCTACTCTAACAAATATGAATCAAAGCTACTTGCATTTTGAGACTTTTAATGCCCTTTTATCGCTCATTCCTTTCTCCGAGAAAGCCCAGTACATGAGTCGCTGCCAAGTATGAAACATAAAAGCACGGTTTATGTCTGGATCGCGGTTATAATGGTTGGGTGATAAAATGTTGGTTATTATAGTAAATGGGAAGTGATTGGGCTCAGTGGAATTTTTGAATCACTTCATGTAAGTCATAGGTGTCATCTAGAAGATGGTGATCAACATGAGATATTGCCAAACGATCTGGGGCATTAATGCTTCGAGATTAGTCTTTGAGGGGAGAGACTCTGTCTGATCAATTGTATTCACCTGGACTGAGTGTGGTGGGTTTCATTCTATCCAAAGCCAGTGTAGAGTCATAGCCATACAGTGTGGGAACAGGCCCTTCAGCCCAACTTGGCCACACCAGCCAACATGTCCTCGTCAAGGCCCTAGTGAGACCACACCTGGAGTATTGTGTGTAGTCTTGGTCTCCAAATTTGAGGAAGGACATTCATGCTATTGAGGGAGTGCAGCGCAGGTTCACCAGGTTAATTCCCGGGATGGCGGGACTGTCATATGTTGAAAGAATGGAGCGACTGGGCTTGTACACTCTGGAGTTTAGAAGGATGAGAGGAGATCTTATTGAAACATATAAGATTATTAAGGATTGGACACGCTAGAGGCAGGAAACATGTTCCCGATGTTGGGGGAATCCAGAACCAGGGGCCACAGTTTAAGAATAAGGGGTAGACCATTTGGAACGGAGATGAGGAAAAACATTTTCACCCAAATTGTTAATCTGTGGAATTCTCTGCCTCAGAAGACGGTGGATGCCAATTCTCTGGATGCTTTCAAGAGAGAGCTAGATAGATCTTAAAGATAGCGGAGTCGGATATGGGGAGGATGCAGGAACG
Organism: Leucoraja erinaceus; assembly: GCF_028641065.1. NCBI lineage: Eukaryota > Metazoa > Chordata > Chondrichthyes > Rajiformes > Rajidae > Leucoraja > Leucoraja erinaceus. The sequence continues at coordinate 55,442,287 of NC_073387.1, read as the reverse complement.
GGGTACTTATTGTGGATGATCAGCCATGATCACAGTGAATGGGGGTGCTGACTCGAAGGGCCGAATGGCCTACTCCTGCACCTATTGTCTATTGTCCCAGCTACACTAGTCCCACCTGCCTGTGATTGGCCCATATCCCTCCAAACCTGTCCTATCCATGTAGCTGTGTAACTGTTTCATAAACGTTGGGATAGTCCCTGCCTCAACTACCTCTTCCGACAGTTCGTTCCACACATCCGCCACCCTTTGTGTAAAAAAGTTACCACTCGGATTCCTACTAAATCTAGCCCCCTTCACCTTAAACCTGTGTCCTCTGGTCCTCGATTCCCCTACTCTGGGCAAGAGACTCTGTGCGTCTACCCGATCTATTTCTCTCAAGCTTCTTGTGACTTCACTTGCCAGACATTGTCAAACCACCTCTTCTTCCACCTACTACATCAGTCTAAAGAAAGGCCCGAAACCCCAAACATGGCCTGTCCATTTCTCTCCACAGATGCTGCCTGACCTGGGCGAGACCAGAACCAGGGGCCACAGTTTAAGAATAAGGAGTAAGCCATTTAGAACGGAGACGAGGAAACACTTTTCCTCACAGAGAGTGGTGAGTCTGTGGAATTCTCTGCCTCAGAGGGCGGTGGAGGCCGCTTCTCTGGATGCTTTCAAGAGGGAACTAGATAGGGCGCTTAAAAATAGCGGAGTCAGGGGATATGGGGAGAAGGCAGGAACGGGGTACTGATTGGGGATGATCAGCCATGATCACATTGAATTGCGGTGCTGGCTCGATGGGCCGAATGGCCTACTCCTGCACCTATTGTCTATTGTCTATTTCTCCAGCACTTGGTTTTTGTGCAAGATTCCAGCATCTGCAGTTCCCTGCGTCTCCTACAAACTATAAGCTTGGTTCCAAGTGTGCTCCATAACGGGACTCTGCATGAATATATTCATTGCTTCATAATTAATAAAATACCTGGTGATCTTTCTTAGTCTCGTCATGAATTTTGAAAGAATAATGAGAATCAGACTGTGACAGTTCGGGCAATGATTACTGAGTCTACCACTCAAAGGCATTACTCAATACACCATCATGGGGTTTCGAGGAAAAAGGTACAGCCAAGTCTTATTGCTCATCATTAAAGATTTCTCAACTTAACTCACATGTTTAGTCTACATAATACTCCCTCTGCATTTGAGATCCAGAACTTTTCCTAATTTTGGAATGATTTTGGCAAATTTGCAGATGACACAAAGCTGGGTGGCAGTGTGAACTGTGAGGAGGATGCTATGGGAATGCAAGGTGACTTAGACAGGTCGGGTGAGTGGGCAGATGCATGGCAGATGCAGTTTAATGTGGATAAATAGAAACATAGAAACATAGAAATTAGGTGCAGGAGTAGGCCATTCGGCCCTTCGAGCCTGCACCGCCATTCAATATGATCATGGCTGATCATCTAACTCAGTATCCCGTACCTGCCTTCTCTCCATACCCTCTGATCCCCTTAGCCACAAGGGCCACATCTAACTCCCTCTTAAATATAGCCAATGAACTGGCCTCAACTACCCTCTGTGGCAGAGAGTTCCAGAGATTCACCACTCTCTGTGTGAAAAAAGTTCTTCTCATCTCGGTTTTAAAGGATTTCCCCCCCCCTTATCCTTAAGCTGTGACCCCTTGTTCTGGACTTCCCCAACATCGGGAGCAATCTTCCTGCATCTAGCCTGTCCAACCCCTTAAGAATTTTGTAAGTTTCTATAAGATCCCCTCTCAATCTCCTAAATTCTAGAGTATAAACCAAGTCTATCCAGTCTTTCTTCATAAGACAGTCCTGACATCCCAGGAATCAGTCTGGTGAACCTTCTCTGCACTCCCTCTATGGCAATAATGTCCTTCCTCAGATTTGGAGACCAAAACTGTACGCAGTACTCCAGGTGTGGTCTCACCAAGACCCTGTACAACTGCAGTAGAACCTCCCTGCTCCTATACTCAAATCCTTTTGCTATGAATGTGAGGGTATCCAATTTGGCAGCAAAAACAGGAAGGCAGATTATTATCTAAATGTTGTCAAGTTGGGGAAAGTGGAAGTACAACGGGATCTGGGGGTCCTTGTTCATCGGTCAATGAAAGTAAGCATACAGGTACAGCAGGCAGTGAAGAAAGCGAATGGCATGTTGGCCTTCATAACAAGAGGAGTCGAGTGAAGAGGTTCTTCTGCAGTTGTACAGAGCCCTAGTGAGACCACACATGGAGTATTGTGTGCAGTTTTGGTCTCCAAATTTGAGGAAGGACATTCTTGCTATTGAGGAAGTGCAGCGTATGTTTACAAGGTGAATTCCCGGGATGGCGGGACTGTCGTATGCTGAGAGAATGGAGTGGCTGGGCTTGTATACTCTGGAATTTAGAAGGATGGGAGGGGATTTTCTTGAAACATACAAGGTTATTAAGGGCTTGAACACGCTAGAGGCAGGAAAAATGTTCCCGATGTTGGGGGAGTCCAGAACCAGGGGCCACAGTTTAAGAATAAGAAGTAAGCCATTTAGAACGGAGACGAGGAAACACTTTTTCACATATAGAGTCGTGAGTCTGTGGAATTCACGCCGAGAGTGGTGAATCTCTGGAACTCTCTGCCACAGAGGGTAGTTGAGGCCAGTTCATTGGCTATATTTAAGAGGGAGTTAGATGTGGCCCTTGTGGCTAAGGGGATCAGGGGGTATGGAGAGAAGGCAGGTACGGGATACTGAGTTGGATGATCAGCCATGATCATATTGAATGGCGGTGCAGGCTCGAAGGGCCGAATGGCCTACTCCTGCACCTAATTTCTATGTCTATGTTTCTATGAATTCTTTGCCTCAGAGGGTGGTGGAGGCCGGTTCTCTGGATACTTTCAAGAGAGAGCTAGATAGGGCTCTTAAAGATAGTGGAGTCAAGGGATATGGGGAGAAGGCAGGAACGGGGTACTGATTGTGGATGATCAGCCATGATCACATTGAATGGCGGTGCTGACTCGAAGGGCTGAATGGCCTACTCCTGCACCTATTGTCTATTGTGTTTAGTTTAGAGATACAGCATAGAAACAGGCTCCTCAGCCCAGCTGGTCCACGCCGACAATCGATCACCCGTTCACACTAGTTCCTGCTTTCTCAGCTAGGCGGGGAGGCAATTTACAGAGGGCAACATCTTTGGGATGTGGGAGGAAGACCTGAGCACCTGGAGAAAACCTGCACAGTCACAGGGAGAACGTACAAATTCTGTACAGACAGCACCTGAGGTCAGGATCGAACCCAGGTCTCTGGCATTCGGGTGCTGTGAGGCAGTGGCTCTACCTGCTGCCACACTGCGTTGCCCTGTTTATTTACTGTACTTTGACCAACACAAGCCAGAAGATTTTTTGAATGAAAGATGAATTTATACACTTGTTGCTTTGTGAGTATCGGCTATTAAGTTAGACCCACCAGCAATTGCATCTATTAATTACTACGATAGGATTAACTGTCAAAACACTTTGTGGAGACAGGCCATTCGGCCCGCCGAGTCCGTGCTGGCCAGTGATCCCCGTACACTAGCTCTATCCTACACACTAGGAACTATTCACAATGTACAGAAGCCAATTAACGTACGAACCCACACGTCTGGGACTAAACCGGAGCACCCGGAGAAAACCCACGCGGGTCACGGGGAGAGCGTTCAAACTCCGTCCAGACAGCACCCGAGGTCAGAATGGAACCCGGGTCTCTGGCGCTGTGATGCAGCGACTCCAGCACTGCGCCACTGAGCTGCCCTGTTCAATTACATGAATTCACTGAAGAACATTAACCACAGGGACAGCACGGTGGCGCAGCGGTAGAGTTGCTGCCTCAAAGCGCCAGAGACCCGGGTGCTGTCTGTACGGAGTTTGTACGTCCTCCCCGTGACCTGCGTGGGTTTTCTCTGGGAGCTCCGGTTTCCTCCCACACTTGAAGGACGTACAGGCTTGTGTTAATTGGCTGTGGCAAAAGTTGTAAATAGTCCCGAGTGTGTTTGATAGTGTAAAGGGCCTGTCCCACTCGGGCGTCATTTGTGCGTAAATTACGCTACATAATTTACGTGTCACGACGCACGACACGCGCATGGTGCGTGGTGGCGTAGGCAGGGTCACGCGCGGCGACCCAGGATTTTGGGATGTACAAAATCTTCGCGCGCTATTTGCGTGACGCGAAAATGACACCCAAGTGGGACAGGCCCTTTAGAGTACGGAGATCTCAGGTCAGCGTGGACTCGGTGGGTCAAAGGCCCCCGCTTACGCTCTGCTTCTCTAAACCTAACTAAATTAGCAATGTTTCCTCTATAAGGCAGCCGGCTATGCAATCTACATGTATAAGAACTGCAGATTTTATTTCAAATTTTGTTTTAGTTTAGTTTAGAGACACAGCGCAGAAACAGGCCCTTGGGCCCACCGAGTCCGTGCCGACTAGCGATACCCGCACATTAACACTACCTTATGGGCCTGTCCCACTAAGGCGATTTTTTTCAGCGACTGTCATAGTTGTAGCAGGTCGCTGAACCCCCCCTACTACAACAACCTACCACCTAGTCGATGTTAAGTTATGGCAAGCTACCAGGGGAAACTCGGGAGAAGTTTCCCTTGAATTAGCTCGTACAGTGGGACAGCCCCATTAGTGAGTTGGGGACAGAGGGACAGTTTCTGTGCCGTTTGACTCTATAACCCATGTGTTTCCTTCTCCAGACCTGCATCTATGGACCAGTACTAACACATTCCGTGGTGATCACACAGAGATCTGCCAGCATCTGGGACAAATATGGTTGACAAAACTTGCAGCTAACTAATTCCATGCAAATCTGCGCAGAAATAAAAGGTCCCCACCATTAGATGCAGGAATAATATTGAAATTAGGGAAATGACAGACGTTTTAATTATCAAAGTATGCAATGTTGCAATTATACAAGAGTATGATTTGTTAATTGGAGGGTTTTCAGCCACTGTAATTACAGCAATAGTTGGTGTGGTGTAATTACAGGTCATATAATTGAGGGCACTAAATGCGGGCAGGGTAACGATATAACAGTTTGTTCAGTTTAGTGTAAGATACATCATGGACATTGGTCCTTTGGCCCACCGAGTCCGCGCCCACCATCGATCACCCGTTCACACTAGCTCTAAGTCACCCCACTTTGTCATCCGCGCCCTACACACTAGAGGCAATTGACAGAGGGCCGACTAACCTACAAACCCGCACGTCTTTGAGATGTGGGAGGAAACCGGAGCACTCCAGACCCAAGGGTCTCGACCTGAAAAACCTCGCCTGAAAAATTCCTTCTCTCCATTGGTGCTGCCTCACCCGCTGAGTTTCTCCAGCAATTTGTTGCCTACCGGCTGGAGCAGGTAGTTGAGGCAGGGACGGTTTACAACATTTGAGAAACATTTAAACACAACCCAGTCTGATACCATTGCATTTACATCACTTTTGGCCCGTGGGAGAATCTTGCTGGTCTGGAAATCTACCACTCCTCCACCTGCTGCTGCTTGGCTGGAAGGCATGATGTTTTTTTTAAGGCTGGAAAAGATTAAACTCACATTGAGTGGGGGGGCTGTGAAAAAGCTTTATTTGAAATGGGAACCCTTTTTTTTTATCATACTTTGAGGGTTTAAAATAACTACCTATTGACTGGGGGCACTTGACAGTAAGTGGGGAGCCACCTTTATTCTGTTTTGTTACTTTATTATTGTTAAAATGTGCATTTGATTTTGTGATATAACCATATAACAATTACAGCACGGAAACAGGCCATCTCGGCCCTACAAGTCCGTGCCGAACAAATGTTTTTTCCCCTTAGTCCCACCTGCCTGCACTCATACCATAACCCTCCATTCCCTTCTCATCCATATGCCTATCCAATTTATTTTTAAATGATACCAATGAACCTGCCTCCACCACTTCCACTGGAAGCTCATTCCACACCGCCACCACTCTCTGAGTAAAGAAGTTCCCCCTCATATTACCCCTAAACTTCTGTCCCTTAATTCTGAAGTCATGTCCTCTTGTTTGAATCTTCCCTATTCTCAAAGGGAAAAGCTTGTCCACATCAACTCTGTCTATCCCTCTCATCATTTTAAAGACCTCTATCAGGTCCCCCCTTAACCTTCTGCGCTCCAGAGAATAAAAACCTAACTTATTCAACCTATCTCTGTAACTTAGTTGTTGAAACCCAGGCAACATTCTAGTAAATCTCCTCTGCACTCTCTCTATTTTGTTGACATCCTTCCTATAATTAGGCGACCAAAATTGTACACCATACTCCAGAATTGGCCTCACCAATGCCTTGTACAAATTTAACATTACATCCCAGCTTCTATACTCCAGATATACTTGTATTGTGAAAACATTAGCTGCCAAGGGGTGTTTAAGGAGGGTGGGTTAGGGTTATTTTTGTATTATTAATTATAAAAAACAAAATGGAGGGAAATGTAATGCCATACGTCAGATGTACGGTCTTTTTTTTCCCTCCAATAAAAATATTTAAATAAAATTAAAAAAACAAAAAAACAAGAAACATGTGGAAATGTAGAAGGATTGGACAAGATTAGAGGGGTATGGGCCACACACGGGCAGGTGGGACTAGTGTAGATGGGACATGTTGGACCCTGTGGGCAAGTTGGGCTGGGGGGCCTGTTTCCACGCTGTGTCACTCTACATTTTCCTTCGCTCCATAGATGCTGCTGCACCCGCTGAGTTTCTCCAGCTTTTTTGTGTACCTTCGATTCTCCAGCATCTGCAGTTCCTTCTTAAACACTTCATACAGAGGATAGTGTATTGTTGGAAATATCTACTCAGGAGACCCAACATGGACTTCGTTCAAAACCAAGGTCAATAGATTTTTGAATATTAGCGGAATCAGTAAATCGATGAACAATGTGAAGGAAATTGGCTTGAGATGGAAGATCAGCAACAATCTTGATGAATAGCAGAACCTGCTCGAATGTTCCAATGACTTACTCCTGTTACTATTTATTATGTTCAACAAATATCAATAGCCATACATAGATTCAGAGAGTCATATAGTCTTACAGCATAGAAACAGGCCCTTCAGCCCACCTTGCCCGCAGAGACCAAAATGACCCATCTACATTAGTCCCACCTGCCTGCATTTGGCCCATATCCCTCCAAACCCGTCCTATCCATGTACCAGTCCAACTGTTTCTGAAACGTTGTGATAGTCAATAGACAATAGACAATAGACAATAGGTGCAGGAGTAGGCCATTTGGCCTTTACGAGCCTGCACCGCCATTCACTTTTATTCCGTTGTTCTATACCTCTACATCACCATCTATATCTCTCCCTTTCTCTTTCCCCTGACTCTCAGTCTGAAGAAGGGCCTCGTCCCAAAACGTCACCTATTCAATAGACAATAGACAATAGGTGCAGGAGTAGGCCATTTGGCACTTTGAGCCAGCACCGCCATTCAATGTGATCATGGCTGATCATCCCCAATCAGTACACCGTTCCTGCCTTCCCCCCATATCCCCTGACTCCGCTATCTTTAAGAGCCCTATCTAGCTCTCTCTTGAAAGTATCCAGAGAACCGGCCTCCACCGCCCTCTGAGGCAGAGAATTCCACAGACTCACAACTGTCTGTGTGACTTTGACTTTGACATCGGGGGGGACGGGGGGAGTGCAGTGGAGAGATAAGTTTTTTTGGCCTTCCATCACAGCAATGTGATGGATGTTTATGTAAATTATGTTGTATCTTGGGTCTATTTGTTTGTTATGCATGGCTGCAGAAACGTCATTTCGTTTGGACCTCAAGGGGTCCAAATGACAAATAAATTGAATCTTGAATCTTGAATCT